>NC_135212.1:7934777-8234777 GCF_052324685.1 Brachyhypopomus gauderio
GATTGTGGTCTGTGCTGGGGATGTTAGGTGTCCTGTAAAGGGGTTGTGGTCTGTGCTGGGGGTGTTAGGTGTTCTGTATAGGGGTTGTGGTCTGTGCTGGGGGTGTTAGGTGTTCTGTAAAGGGATTGTGGTCTGTGCTGGGGGTGTTAGGTGTACTGTAAAGGGGTTGTGGTCTGTGCTGGGGGTGTTAGGTGTTCTGTAAAGGGATTGTGGTCTGTGCTGGGGGTGTTAGGTGTTCTGTAAAGGGGTTGTGGTCTGTGCTGGGGGTGTTAGGTGTACTGTAAAGGGGTTGTGGTCTGTGCTGGGGGTGTTAGGTGTTCTGTAAAGGGATTGTGGTCTGTGCTGGGGGTGTTAGGTGTTCTGTAAAGGGGTTGTGGTCTGTGCTGGGGGTGTTAGGTGTACTGTAAAGGGGTTGTGGTCTGTGCTGGGGGTGTTAGGTGTTCTGTAAAGGGGTTGTGGTCTGTGCTGGGGGTGTTAGGTGTACTGTAAAGGGGTTATGGTCTCACCCGTTTCCAGAAGACGTTGGTGGTGTTGCGCCCACACTCCTGGTAGTGTTCCTCACAGCAGCGGTCGGGCACCACTTTCTCCTTCAGAGCCTCGTGCCAGTCGGTGAAGCCGGTCACCCCACAGCACTGCCACTGCGTCAGAGAGAGAGCAGGAGGTTGGCATTACAAAACTCTGGGAGAGGGGGGGGGGGGGTCATTCTGGGCAGGGTGGGGTCACTCTGGAAGGGGAGGTCACTCTGGCCATGGGGAAGACACTCTGCGAGGGGTGTGGTACTCTGCGAGGGGTGTTGCTCTCTGGAGGGACGGGGCAATGTGACCCACGTCTGCTCCTCAGGTTCCTAAATGTACTGTTGGCAGCTTTGTGCTTGTTGACATGGAGATAGCCATGCCATCTAAACCAAGTTCTTCCAAAAATAATAGTGCACACAGGCCCAGGGTGGTGATGTGTGTGTGAACACAAGCTTAGGGTGTTGATACACACACCAGCATACAGAGCTGTGTGTGTGGAGGTTTGTATGCTTGCCTCAGCTTGGATGATGTTCCAGGCGTTCCTCAGACCAATGTTGCTGTCTGAATAGTAGAGGGACAGACCATCTTTCAGATCCTGTTTGGCATTCTTACTGACCTGAGAACAGCAACAGAGCCCGGATTAAACCTGGATTAACCACTAATCTCCAATTGACAATAGGAAAGACATTTGACACAGAGAGATTACACTGATGGAGAGATGTCTAATCCCTACTTAAGAGAAAACCCCCTTCCTCTGTCTAATCCATCTACTCAATCTGGTGCCACTTTTAGTCTAATCCGTTTACTCAAACTAGTGCTGCTATATAAATACTAGGTCATTAGATGAGAGGAATGTACTGATCTAGCTCTAAAATAGGGCAGCACTGCTGATGATAACAGAGACAGAATACATGATCATTTTCAGACACATTTTCCACTTGAGTGGACATCATGGTATGATTGTGGGAGATAAATATTCCATCAGACGCCTTAGGGCGTACTCACACTAGGCACGGTTTGCTGGATCCGTGCTGGGGCCCGGTTATCCCCCCTCCCCACTCCCCCTCTGGCCTGCACTCACACTCGCTTCAGCAACCCGGCCCGAGCACGCTTACGTCATCACAACGCCGCTTTATTTGGAAAAAAAAGCGCGCTCGCACAACACTATAGAGCTCATGATTCTCTTTTTATTGTATTTTTGGAGTCGTTTTGGGAGTGCAGAAACACGGTGCAAGCACAGATTTATCGATCATTTAACACAACGATTGTCTGCTAATCGCTTTGCCGCTATGACTGTTTAACGTGAGCGTCGCATCACTGATGTCATGTTTGAGTTCCAGCGAAATGAACCAATCAGACGAGGCACCAAGCGGGCCCGGGCACGGATAGCGCTCACACTAGAAGCGAACCGTGCCCGAGTCCACATGAATCGTGCCCTGGCCCACCTCTTCAAAGCGGGCCCGAGCACGGTTAACTGATCCGGGCCCGGGCACGGTTGGAGCGCTCACACTAGCCAAACGAACCGTGCTTCGGCAGGCAACCGTGCCCGGGCCCGGATCGCAGAGCCTAGTGTGAGTACGCCCTTAATGAGACGTGGAGGCACATAGCTACTTCAGGCAGCTGCCGTGGTGGACAGGAGGAAGCGTGGCAGCCAGAGATGCCATCCTGAGACTGAGACCAAGTCCTGAGACTGAGACCTGAGACTGAGACTAAGCCCTGAAACTGAGACTAAGCTCTAAGACTGAGACTGAGCCCTGAGACTGAGTCCTGAGACTGAGTCCTGAGACTGAGACTAAGCCCCGAGACTGAGACTGAGCCACAACTTGTCTAAGCGGAGAGTGAAACTGCATGAAGATTACAGGTGATACTCTTAGAAATCTCTTTTCTGGATGAACTCCTAACCTGTCAGCTTTAACACTCGTATTCACAGGCACAAGGAACGCTTTGTTCCACTACAAAGAACTCACAAAAGCATCAGAAATATCAGAGATAAAAAAAATCGTTTTCATGTTTAATTAAAAAATCTACAGTTCATAAAACATGTCCTTGGTTGACATCCCAGCATACAATGAAGCATCCAGCCATTCAGTGTGTGTCTGTGTGTGTGTGTGCATGTTTGCATGTGTCTCTGCATGCATGTATATGTTTGCATGTGCGTGTATTTGTGCATATGTGTGCATGTTTGCATGAGTGTATCTGCGTGTGTGTTTGCCCAAACATTTCTACCTGCAAACATGCATATTTACGTATGCATGTCTACGTGAGTGTGCTTATATGCATGCATATGTGTTTGCATGCATTAATGTGTGTGTGCAAGTTTGCATGTGTTCACATGTACTGTATTGCTCCTGTACTGTATTGTACTGATCAGCCTCCCACTCAGACCCCACCCCACCCCGACACACACACACACACACACACACACACACACACACACACACACACACACACACACACACACACACACACACACACACACACACACACACACACACACACACACACGAGGGCATGCTGAATCCCCCATTCTCTGCATAATTGAATAGTGATAATGGCTTGAACTGCTCAGCAGAAAGTAGGTGTCCCACTTACACCCAGAACACTGAAGGTTACAGTCACCTCATCAGAGAAAAGACACAGAGGCCGAGAGAACTGAGAGGGTTAGACCGGAGTTAGGGTCAAGGTTAGGGTCAGCGACAGGGTCAGGGCTACACTGGGGAACATCTGAAGTGCTCCCTTAATAACATGTACAATCAGAGTCTTTGCTGTTGTGCAGAACTGTAATGACCACTGTGCATCAGGCCCAGAACTGCAGGCTTTGCTGTTCTGACTCTGGGACGGCACTCGGAATCCGACCTTCCTGTCTGATACAGTGGGTACTGAGGGGGAATCTGATGATGATGTGTGTGGACAATAACAACCGTGCACAAACGAGGGAGCAGTTCTCGCTTGTAATGAAGCCATTGATCAAATCTAAGTTTATTTGCATGACCTCTGGTAATGTTTAAGAATGCTTAGCAGGAAGCAAACTCACACTCGGTCCAGATGAGCGGCCCGGCAGCACATGCCCGTGTATCCGTACCTCTCCTGTCCTCTCACCGTCAGGTTCTGACATGTCAAAGCAGATTGCGTGCGCGCAGATGTGCGAGACTGCTGAGAGGTGTTTGGACACTGCGGTGGTGTTTAATGGCAAGCAACAGGGCTGGTTCTGACCCCTGCACACTGGTGCTGATATCCCTCACTGGGTTTGGTTCATGCCACCAGCAGCTTCCAATTACAGCTGTATCTTATAATGGGTGAGCCAGATTAAAAACACGTGTGTGTGTGTGTGTGTGTGTGTGTGTGTGTGTGTGTGTGTGTGTGTGTGTGTGTGTGTGTGTGTGTGTGGATATTTCAGTACGCTTTCTAATGGATTTAATTTCAATGTCCAGGATGCCCCACTGCACACGCTGAATCAATCTCTCTGTGCCGTTGTGTGTATGCGAGTGTGTCTTGTGCGAGTGTGAAAGCTCGCCTACTAACTCAGTCTGGGGTCCGCTGAGACACACGCTGAGCCTATGGGGTCTTTCTGTGTTGCACATTTACCAAAGGAACAAAATCAAAAGATGGTTTATGTATTTCAGACTGGACTGTTTAAAATCACTATTCACAAGAAAAAAATTCAAAGGAATTCAATCTTTCAGGACCTATGCAGAATTACTGCCATTGGGACGTGGAACATGTGTGACCCACATCCTCATCCTTCCCTGTAGTTTGCAGTTTGCCACCTCTCTGTATTCCTGAAACACCCCCTCTCTCCTGAACGATGGTGCCGAGCTCCGCCTTGCGCTGGCAGAGTGGGCGGAGCCGTGCTGTTAGCAGGAGACCGTGTGTCCTGCAGAGATCCTGTAATCAGCTCCACCACAGCTCCACCACACAGCCCCATCACTCCCCTGACCACAGTGAGCGTACAGCAGGACATTTAACACACTACTGCACAGACCAAGGTCACTGGTTACAGATGAAACTGGAACGGTGTGAGGAAAGGCAGGTTTATATATAGGGCTTGTACACTCGCACTCACGGTAACTCAAAGTGCTCAATGCCAGGCAGGACATATAACTAGGGTTGGATCTCACCCTGGACTGGTGGGGTTCTAGTAGGGTTGTTTTTGGGGGAGTTCTAGAGGTGTTGGTTTGAGGGGAGTTCTAGAGGTGTTGGTTTGAGGGGAGTTCTAGAGGTGTTGGTTTGAGGGGAGTTCTAGAGGTGTTGGTTTGAGGGGAGTTCTAGGGGTGTTGGTTTGAGGGGAGTTCTAGAGGTGTTGGTTTGAGGGGAGTTCTAGGGGTGTTGGATTGGAGGGAGTTCTAGTAGTGTTGGATTGGCGGTAGTTTGAAGAGTGTTGGTTTTGGGAGAGTTCTAGGGGTGTTGGCTTGAGGATTCCAGCTTATCCTGACATAAGCCCTATCCGGACGGGATTAGTTTTTCAGGGGGACGTCTGTGAAAAATATTTCACCCTTGTACTCAGTGATAAAACTCTTGCATCCGGACAGCAATTGAAAAAACAGGAGGACCCGTGAGTTTTTGGCTTTCTCGGTCACATGACATTGCCTTGTCACGTGATAGCATGTTTAATAATGTCACACTGCCAACTCTGATGATTCCTTTTTAACTTTTAACTTTACTACTGTTCAGTTCAGCATTTAAGATCTCCGTTTAAGTTAAGCTATTTTGTTAAACCAATACAGAAAACACATTATAAAAAATCGCTAATGAATGTAAATAGCTAAATAAATCCGTTAAATAAAATAAAATAAATCCATTAAAAAATCCAGTAAATCCATTTTCGCTCGCCGCTGTCTTTACGTGGATCTCCGTGAAAACGCGCGCCCAACGTGTAACTACGGTGCGTGGCAGTGGACATATAGCTGTTTTATTAAACGCGAGGTGATGCATGTATAAACTCAGACATGTGGATCCGGACGGGACTAAAATTACCAGACGACCACGGAGTACAGCGAAAAACAGTAGGTAATTCCGCCTGTAATTTTCTCTGAGGACGTCTGAGAAAAACACGGACATGCTCGTTCCGGACGGGATTAAAATCACAGAGGACCCCCCGTAAAAGAGAAAATTACCCCAGGACCCCCTGAGAAACTAATCCCGTCCGGATAGGGCTATAGACAAGCATTGGGGACATCACTAGAGTCCTGGTGCACTGGTGTAGTAACCCCTCTGAATAACCTCAGTGCTGCTGGTGTTCAGAATGTGTGCGGGTCAGGCTGACAAACTGCAGCACACGCTGCCCTCGCTAAGCCACATCTACAACCCAAAATAAAACGCTACGGGCTTAAGCTCTCCTTAAGCACAGGGCAGACAGCCCATGGAGGGGAGGGATTAAACTCTGCATACATGCTCCTTCCACTACACTTCTAGAAATTATATTAATTCCTAAGAATAACTGGCAGTTCTTTAGTATGTAATCAGTGTTGCTCTGACCTAACGGTGCTGAGAGGCAGGAGGCTCACAGCCCTGATCTGTGTGTGAGCTTCCAGCAGAAAGCACCTGCTTCCACTCCCGGCTCGTACGGTTGCGTTCGGCAGGGTTCCAGCTCAGTGAGGTCACGAGCGTAAGGATGGATGCTCTAATCTGGTGCCTGGCCTCCGCCATCTGTTGTAGTCAGATGGCAGGTCACCACAGGGCCAGCCCTTGTGTGTGTGTGTATGTGTGTGTGTGTGTGGTGGAGTGTATGTACCACACTGTAATGTGCACTCTGTATTCAGGCAAGACCGACTGCAAGCATACGACAAGCCCTCACTGTGCAAAACAACCCTCGATGTCATTCTGTTGCCGTGACTACACATAGCCATTTCCTGACTATAAGGGACTATAAGGGAAAATCATTATGTGACAATTAAACAATAATTACGGTTGTCTATGGTAATTAGCTATGATAATTAATGTTTGTGATTGGTAGATCAAATGAGCAGCTGAATTACAGCTCTATCTGATTGTTTCTGACTACATTCCTTTTCTCACCTGCTCTTAACCCTAACCTAACACTTAACCCCTAAACCTAACCTAACCCTTAACCCAACCTAACCATTAACCCCTAAACCCAACCTAACCCTTAACCCCTAAACCCAACCTAACCCTTAACCCCTAACTCTAATCTAACGCTTAACCCCTAAACCCAACCTAACCCTTATCTCCTAACCCTAACCTAACTCTTAACCCAACCTAACCCATAACCCCTAACTGTAACCTAACCCTTAACCCTAACCTAACACTTAACCCCTAACCCTAACCCTCTGATCACCTCTGCCAGGCAAGACTCCAGTCTTCCCATCTGCTCCTAACCCTGACCTAACCCTTAACCTTTAACCACTAACCTTGGAGTCATTTTCATGTCCATAAGGAAAATGAAAACACATACACCATGTATCTACCACACACATACACCATGTAACACACACACACACACACACACCACACACACACACACACACACACACACACACACACACACACACACACACGCGCCAGAGGGGGCATCTTCAGCCTCCACAGTGAGGGAGGGTGAGCTCCTCTTAGGAGGTCTGCACCACAGTCAGCAGCATCACTACATCAAACCCTCATCTGGGCGCTGCTCTCAGTGCGAAGAAGCTCTTTAAGTGAATCTAGTGCACCAGGGTGAAGTGGGCTTAACAGTCAGTGAAGCTAGTGCACTAGGGTGAAGTGGGCTTAACAGTCAGTGAAGCTAGTGCACTAGGGTGAAGTGGGGTTAACAGTCAGTGAAACTAGTGCACTAGGCTTTGTCAAAGGAGACAGCAGACTCCCTCGTGTCACTAATGGGACAGTAATCCCGGAGGATTAGCAGACAGTGCAGTAGTGAGTGGCTCACTAATCTCAGACCCGACTATGGGGATGAAGCCCTGAGGTGATGAGGTCAAACCTCCTGAGACCGGCCCAGTTTAGAGGTGTCCAGTAAAACATCACCTGACTGCAATTACTCAGCACCAAGTGGTCATGATCAGGAACCACTGTGTAGAGAGACCTTTGGCATTTAGGTAATTCCTAAGGCATGAGAGGTCACCCGGCTCACATGATAGCGGTCCTCGGTAACCACGACGGACATCTGTCAGAGCAACACTGGAATGATGAGTGAGATGAGACTCAATACCGTACCAGGGAGCAGCAGTGTGTGTGTGTGTGTGTGTGTGTGTGTGTGTGTGTGTGTGTGTGTGTGTGTGTGTGTGTGTGTGTGCTTACCTCATCTGAGTACACGAAGAAGAGGATGAGCAAGATCAGCTCTGCCAGCAAAATAATCATCAAGACGATGAAGAACTGAAACAAATCAAGAGTGAGAGAGTGAACAGGAGGAGAAGGAGAAGGAAGAAGAGGAAGATGAGGAAGAGGGGAAGAAGGAAGAAAAGGAAGACGAGGAAGAGGGGAGGAGGAGGAGGAGGAGACAGAACCCTGTGGCTGTTCAAATGAATCACACTACAAACTCACTCACCATCTCTCCCTCCCATTCACTCCTTCTGCTAAATATTTCTCCAGCCTTGTACACAGCGTGTGCGCGTAAACACGAGCTCAGAGAGCTCCACTCCCATCTGTCCACACTGATCTCAGCTGTGTGTGAAGTGGAGCCACATCTCCAGCTGGAGACCACTTGTTTAGTGAAACTGTAACACTGTTCTACTTGATTAGTTTATTACAGTCCTTCACTATTACACAGAAAACTTTTTTGTGTGTGTGTGTGAGTGAGACAGAGAGAGAGAGAGAGAGCGAGAGAGAGAGAGAGCGAGAGAGCAAGAGAGAGAGAGAGAGAGAGAAATGTTGGATGAGTTACATATTTCTGTTTGGGTCATTCTAAATAAAACCAATTCTAATTAAGGGTCCATGTAAGTGGATTGAGACAGAAGGAGATCTCTCTGCTGCCGGTGACTGAGAGCACTAAACACTGGTATTAAAGTTTTGGGTCTGCTGTTTGATACAATACTTGCTTATATTGCTGTTCATTTTGGGCAGGATGGAGATACTGAACAATTCATGAACAAAACGTTACGCTACAGAAAACTCTGTTTCAGTTTCAGTGTAAAAATGTCACGAAATAAATGTAATAAATGTAGGTGAACAGGTCTGAAGTCATCAACTTTTCAAATAAAATGTGAGTGGGGTGTTTTGGAGAGGGAGAGAGGAACTGAGGGTGAGTGTGTCAGAGAAGGAAAGATATGAGCGTGGACAGGAAGCCTGTGGTTCAGGCTCTGATCTGCCTCCTGGCCCTTGGTCTTCTTAGGATGGAGCACTCATCTAACCCCAGGCAAAGACTCCCCTAAAGACCTTGATGTGACACTTAACCACTCAAACAAGTTCAATGGAAAGACTTTCAAATGTATTCAGGCAATTAAGGTTTATTTAAAGAGGAGGAGGTGCAGGCATGTTTACTGTGGTGGTGCATTCTGGGATGGGGTGTGTGGGCGGGGCTTTACTCACACTTAGGAGCAGGCACTTGTTTTCCTTGATGGCGCCTATGCAGCCGAGGAAGCCGGTCACCATGACGATAGCGCCTATGGCAATAACCAGGTTGGCAGCGGACAGGGAGGGGAAGGAGGGGGAAAAAGTGGCAAAGCTGCCCTGAGATACAGCCAACCAAATCCCCACGCCCAGCAGGCCACAGCCACACAACTAGAGAGAGAAAGAGAGAGGTGGGGGGGGGGGGGGGGGGGGGGGGGGGGGGGGGGGGGGGGGGGGGGGGGGGGAGAGAGAGAGAGGGGAGAGAGAGAGAGAGAGGTGGGGGGGGGGGGGGAGGGGGGGGGGGGGGGAGGGGGGGGAGAGAGAGAGATTCTGTTTACATAAGAGTACTGCAGAGTGGTGACAGATTGGTTTTTCTTCCACAGGCATCATTTCCTTCCATTACAGCAGCAGAACAGCAGCGTGGAGGTCAGGAGGAGGTGCTGGTAGTTTCAGCAGCGTGGAGGTCAGGAGGAGGTGCTGGTAGTTTCAGCAGCGTGGAGGTCAGGAGGAGGTGCTGGTAGTTTCAGCAGCGTGGAGGTCAGGAGGAGGTGCTGGTAGTTTCAGCAGCGTGGAGGTCAGGAGGAGGTGCTGCTAGTTTCAGCAGCAGGGAGGGTAGGAGGAGGTGCTGCTAGTTTCAGCAGGAGGGAGGGTAGGAGGAGGAGGTGCTGCTGAGGATTTAACACGTGTAGCCTGAGCAGGATGCACTGTAAAGAGACATGTGTCTTACATTCTTCCTCCTCGACACACTGAGCAAATACTGCTGTGTTATAATGAAATCCTCCGAGAGGCGCAACCCCCCCTGGAATTACTGCCCTCCCTACCCTGGTCCTCCCTACCCTGGTCCTCCCTACCCTGGTCCTCCCTACCCTGGCCCTCCCTACCCTGGTCCTCCCTACCCTGGCCCTCCCTACCCTGGTCCTCCCTACCCTGGTCCATGTGGGGTAACAAGGCAGCCTACACATTACTGCCATCCTGAATGTGAGTGAACGGACCAAGCAGAGAACGGCAAGGGATTAGGGGATTGAGACGTATTTGAGAGAAAGTGTGTGTGTGTGTGTGTGTGTGTGTGTGTGTGTGTGTGTGTGTGTGTGTGTGTGTGTGTGTGTGTGTGTGTGTGTGTCAGGGGTAAAAAAGACAGGTAGGAGATGTGATCAGAGAATCCAAGTTGCCAGAAACGTGGAGAACAGGTTTCACTTTCTGCTAATGAATTGAAAGTGAAAATCCTCCCCACGAACAGTCACACACACACACAAAAACATACATATACTCACACACACACACACACACACACACACACACACACACACACACACACACACACACACACACACACACATACACACACACACACACCCCAGCAGTAGCAGTTCACCGGCACTCAAAGTGCATTAATGCACATGATCATTAAGCCCTAGAAACCCTGCAGCCCAGTCCCTAGGGACCCAGGTCCCTCACGCGGGTCTCAACACTCTCACATGATGAATATTTAATGTTGCCTGCATACAAGCTAAACGAGCTGACTGAAGGACCAGGCGGTGGTCAGGGCGGTAACGGGAGCTCTCCACGCTGGCGTGCACATGGTCCTAGCACCCTCAGCCGCCCCGGCCAGGTCATCTCTGCAGTTGGACTGCATGAATCCTCTTTTGGTAGTTTAAGAGCGGCTGTTAAGGGTGTGCTTGGCGCAGGACCCGTTCAGCAGGCTGGCTGAGGCTTAAATGTCCCCGTTATTACCAGAGTGGCCAGACGGCTGAGGTTGTAATCAACTACAGAGAGGCTGTATCAGTCCTGCAGCTCAACTCAGTGACACTGTTTATATACAGTGTCATCTCAGCTTCTGTAGTTTGACATGCCTCATACACAGGGATACCCAGTCCTTATTAATGTAAAATGTACAAATTTTGTAATATTTCTTCTTACAGTTCTTTGTAACATTGGATCTAGGCTGGCTACATCATAGTGCCTATGTTCAGCCATTATGTAAGATTTATATGTGCAGCATCTATTGGTGGTTGATGATAGACTGGTAGTGTCTTTCTGCTCTGCTCAGGCAGTCAGACCACAAACAGCAGCATCGACCACCTCAGTGCAGAATACAACTCAGGGTGGAGCAGTGTTCTCTCATCTGACTCCCAAAGCCTCATCTATGATTGAAAAGAAATCCAACACCATTAAAACTCTTGAAGGAGGATCCTGGAGAAGGCCAAGATCATAGGGGGGGGAGAGAGAGAGAGAGAGAGAGAGAGAGAGAGAGAGAGAGAGAGAGAGAGAGAGAGGGGACAGAGAGAGAGGGGGAGAGAGCACAAAGAGAGAAAGGGAAGGACAGAGAGGGAGAGAGACAGATTGCCATTAAGAATGAAGATAACCCCCTGGAAGCTTTGTGAAAGCTAGTGTGGAGGAAAATGCGTGTTAGATTAATGGGCCAGGGGGTTAGGATTAGGGGTTAGAGAAAAACAAAATAAAAATGAATTTGAAGTTCAGTTCATTCTGGAGCCAGTAAACAAACACATCCAACCATCAAGCTCAAACTCTCCCTCCTCACATCACTACACCCTTCTCACACAACCCTACCCACACCACCCCATTCACACCACTCTCCTCAAATCACCCCCCTCTCCACACCCTCCCCATACCACCGTCCCCACACCACCCCATTCACACCACCCCCCTCAAATCACCCCCCTCTCCACACCCTCCCCATACCACCGTCCCCACACCACCCCATTCACACCACCCCCCTCTCCACACCCTCCCCATACCACCGTCCCCACACCACCCCATTCACACCATCCCCCTCTCCACACCCTCCCTATACCACCGTCCCCACACCACCCCATTCACACCACTCTCCTCAAATCACCCCCCTCTCCACACCCTCCCCATACCACCGTCCCCACACCACCCCATTCACACCACCCCCCTCAAATCACCCCCCCTCTCCACACCCTCCCCATACCACCGTCCCCACACCACCCCATTCACACCACCCCCCTCTCCACACCCTCCCCATACCACCGTCCCCACACCACCCCATTCACACCATCCCCCTCTCCACACCCTCCCCACACCACCGTCCCCACACCACCTTCATTCTCCTCCTACTTTTCTACTTGATATTTTCATGTTTATTACTTTCAGTCTTTTTTCCTTTGTTCTTTAATCCAGTTCTTCTTGTAAAAGTAGGTGATTCATTGGCTGGCTAGCTGCTGTAAGAGCAAATAAAATACGCAGGCTTATGATTAATACTGTTAAATACCCCCCGTTAAATACCCCTCGTTAAATACAAACTGTTTAATGCATACCGTTTAATACCCACTAAGAGTGTCAACTACCCATCACTCTACCTGCAAACAGTAGTACCTGTTTAGGCACGCACACACACACACACACACACGCACGCACGCACGCACACACACACACACACACACACACACACACACACACACACACACACACACACACACACACACACACACACACACACACACACACACACACACACACACACACACACACACTCACTGTGCTAATGGGTCGTTTGGCTTGGCTGATATCTGAAGGGAGTACAGATTATAATGGGCCTATAATGGTTATCCAGTTCATTATCCAGTATGATCCTGTGCTAACCTGTCAGACTGTTTTACTCACCACCAATCACACACAGAGGCTCTGATACACACCCACACACACACAGAGAGGACATCCAGAGACCTTTATATTTTATTTAGGCTTATCTTAAGCTTCAGGTATAATTTAATGGCTTTCAGTGCCTCGTATATGTTTGATGAGCCTTTTAATGTAAATATTCATAGCTACATGAAAATGATTTGCATAAAAATACGATTTTAAAAAAGTAACCCTATTCTGCATGGCGGAGTCTTGATAAGGATTCTGCTACAACTGCCATTTAAACCCCAACAGTCCCCTGTTCTCTGTGTGTGTGTGTGTGTGTGTGTGTGTGTGTGTGTGTGTGTGTGTGTGTGTGTGAGAGAGAGAGAGAGAAATGGCTCAGTTCTCTTTGTTTTATAGGATTATCAGTAGTGATGGTTATGTTGAAGTGTTTTCATGCCATGTTGTTAGAGCTGCGGGTGCTGTGAGAGCAGCTCAAACACACACACACACACACACACACACACACACACACACACACACACACACACACACACACACACACACCTGCTGACTGCTGGGAGATGAATATCCCCCAGCAAAGAAACCTGCTGCACAGCATAAAAACGCAGGAGCTGATACCTCCACCTGAAGGAGCTGTTACCTCTACCTGAAGGAGCTGATACCTCCACCTGAAGGAGCTGTTACCTCCATCTGAAGGAGCTGTTACCTCTACCTGAAGGGGCTGTTACCTCTACCTGAAGGAGCTGTTACCTCTACCTGAAGGAGCTGTTACCTCCATCTGAAGGAGCTGTTACCTCCATCTGAAGGAGCTGTTACCTCTACCTGAAGGGGCTGTTACCTCTACCTGAAGGAGCTGTTACCTCTACCTGAAGGAGCTGATACCTCCATCTGAAGGAGCTGTTACCTCTACCTGAAGGAGCTATTACCTCCATCTGAAGGAGCTGTTACCTCTATCTGAAGGAGCTGATACCTCCATCTGACGGAGCTGTTACCTCCACCTGAAGGAGCTGATACCTCTACCTGAAGGAGCTGTTACCTCCATCTGAAGGAGCTGTTACCTCCATCTGAAGGAGCTGATACCTCCATCTGAGGGAGCTGATACCTCCATCTGAAGGAGCTGAATACAGAGCAACACTGGAGACACAGAGGCAGCAAAACCACAAAACCCATTAAAGTGCAGGATGAACAGACCCTTTCTGACCCATCACCATCCCTCTCTCCCTCCCTGCCTGCCTGTTGTTGTGGGGATGTTGTAAGGATGTTGTGGGGATGTTGTAGGGGTGTCGTGGGGAAGTGGTTGTGGAGCAGCTGTAGTGTTTGTTGAGGATGAAGGGCACAAGGATGAAGATGGGGACGAGGGTCAGATTTCCCATCACTGCTCAAGGTCAGTTTAGCTGAAGTTGTATAGCATGTACTTCAATAACCCAGAGAGAGAGAGAGAGAGAGAGAGAGAGAGAGAGAGAGAGAGAGAGAGAGAGAGACTCCCAGCGCTGTCACTCAGGGTAATGTGGTTTTGTTATTCCACAGGAGTCTTGTGGTCCAAACAAACAAGGCTTTAAACCCTAAACCTAAATCCTAGCCCCTAACCTAAACCTAAACCCTAACCTAACCCTAAACCCTAACCAGTGCTGATGAAGGGAAGCGTCTGCTTTGGCATGACGTAAATATCAAGGCCACCATGGCAAAGCCTAACACTTTAGTCAAAACCCGTGGTGCAAATAATTATTAAATCCTTAGTTCTGAATGGCGTCTATTGGTTTGTTAAATGGGGAACTCCCTCGAGCTGGGACACAGGACAACATGATTGTGTCCCCGCAGCAGCATGACACCCTTTTTAGGGTCATTGATTTAATGCTGAAATAAAAGAGACATCTGTAATGGAAGATATAAAGGTTAGCGCTTTGATCTAAGAGATGAATGACATTCCATTATCAGCAGAAATCCCACTCAAAGGTCCACTAAGCCATTATGACGTGCTGCCACGCTAACCTGGAGGGGCTGGACTGTCACATCCTGTTAGGCTGCAGGCTCTGCAGCAACATTTGCTGAGATGAATGTTGTTCATATAAAAAGAAAGATTCTTACACTACACACCGAATGAACATACTATGACATGAATGTAGAGGTTTTGGAGATTAAAATGTCTCTTTAATACTGTGACTGAAGCAGAAGGATTAGGCCGAGTACATGGAGTATGAAGTATGAAGTATCATCAAGTTCATGATTCTTTTTCCTTTTAGCTGCCCAGCACCCGTCCTCTCAGCCCAGACTCAGACCATCAACCCGATCCCAGCCCAACACACACCCAATCCCAGCCCAACACACACCCAATCCCAGCCCAACACACACCCGACCTCAGTCCAACACACACCCGACCTCAGTCCAACACACACCCGACCTCAGTCCAACACACACCCGATCCCAGCCCAACACACACCCGATCCCAGCCCAACACACACCCGATCCCAGCCCAACACACACCCGATCCCAGCCCAACACACATCCGATCCCAGCCCAACACACACCCGATCCCAGCCCAACACACACCCGATCCCAGCCCAACACACATCCGATCTCAGCCCAACACACACCCGACCTCAGCCCAACACACACCCGACCTCAGCCCAACACACACCCGACCTCAGTCCAACACACACCCGATCCCAGCCCAACACACCCGATCTCAGCCCAACACACACCCGATCCCAACCCAACACACCCAATCCCAGCCCAACAGTCATCCCAGCACGTGTCCTAAGCTCCACCACAAGTCTGATTAGTTCCTGCGTCTGAATCACACCTCCATGGACACTGGCCTAGCTGCACACACCACCTGCTCATCAACAGCAAGCATCCCATAAGTCGGCCCGATGTGTAGACTGCAGAAGAAGATTATTCAGTAAAGCAGGCTGTTTTGATGCAGGACAGTTTCTCTCAGCAGCTGTGGTAGACCCAGTCTCTGCAGCACAGCGCTGTGCCACGCCACGCACGACACCCACGGATATACAGAAGACGGGGCTTAGAAACTGATCCCAGAGCAGCTGAGCTGGCATATCTGACTGAATGAATATCCTGTAATGGAGTGGGGGTTATTTTCTTGGCACACTTTGGGCCCCTTAATACCAGTTCATTTAAACACAACTGCTTACATATCATTTCTGACCATGCCCATCCCTTTATGGATAACGTGTCACGATATCGTGTGCTCACATGGCATCCACAGTCACCAGACCTCAATCCAGCTGAGCAGCTTTGGGATGTGGTGGAATGGGAGAATCCAAGTATCGTGATTCCAGTATCCTGGTTCCTCACAGTCATCATAGCCCAGAGGCTCATTCAGGACCTGCTCTTTGTTTGTCTTCCACCGCCTCTGCATTATTTAGCACGGGCACCAAAAGAAGCATTCACCCAGCTCAGCCTAGACGCCCGTGTGGCAGAAGGTTGATGAAGGTCTGTGTGGGCAGAAGGTCTGTGAAGAGTGAAGATGTTGCTACAAGTTTTGTATTTATTAACCCTTCCTCTCCTTGAAGTTCTCTGCACATGCCTAACAGTAGTAGAACTCGCTTCTACAGCAGGCAGTAGGACCTTGGAGAACCATGAGCTCTAACTGACCACCATGTCATCCAGCAGGGAAAAGAGCAGCTTGTTTAACTGCATGAACCCACCTGCACTGCAAACAGAGAAGAGGCCAGGAGGGCATGTCCATCAAAGGTGTGGCCATCAGTGGGAGGGTGGGGTTTCATCACTCTCACAGGAGTGGCCAGCAGGGGGAAGGCGGGGTTTCATCACTCTCACAGGAGTGGCCAGCAGGGGGAGGGCGGGGTTTCATCACTCTCGCAGGTGTGGCCAGCAGGGGGAGGGCGGGATTTGATCACTCTCGCAGGTGTGGCCAGCAGGGGGAGGGCGGGGTTTCATCACTCTCGCAGGTGTGGCCAGCAAGGGGAGGGCGGGGTTTCATCACTCTCGCAGGTGTGGCCAGCAGGGGGAGGGCGGGGTTTCATCACTCTCGCAGGTGTGGCCAGCAGGGGGAGGGCGGGGTTTCATCACTCTCGCAGGTGTGGCCAGCAGGGGGAGGGCGGGGTTTCATCACTCTCGCAGGTGTGGCCAGCAGGGGGAGGGCGGGGTTTCATCACTCTCGCAGGTGTGGCCAGCAGTTTCATCAACCACAGCTCCCACGCCAGTGCTAGCAGTGCCACGATACGTGTGATCAGCAGATCAATGCCATTCACCTCATTCCTGTCTCCACCATAACTATGAATGTGCAGGAGGGTCTCATGGAAAGCTGAGAATTTAAAACTCAGGTGGAATGAGGATAAGAGGATAATGAGGATAACAGGTAGCCTGTTAGCATATCAGAAGCACATCAGGTGAAAATTCAACAGACCAGGAATAAGCCAGCAAGGGTCACACAGCTGCTGAAGACATCAGTCACTTTGCCAATTACCTGGACACTAACCAAAACGACTGAGACTTATGAATAGGTAATGGAAAAATTCCTTCATGATTCTGTAATTACATCATGAGAGCAAGCATGCTTTCAGGGAAGATGGACAATGTTAACAAATATGTGTATATATTCCTTCCTAGGAATGTAATGAACACAAACCCTACCAATGTTATGTTGCATATTATATTACGCAGTGCTGCAAGACTACAAACACTAAAACACTAATACACTAAAACACTAATACACTAAAACACCAAAACACCAAAACACTAATACACACACCCAATTAACTCTCTGTGCTGCATCACTGTCTAGTCAAGGATGGAAATTCACCATCAAGGAAACACAATCAATATTCACTTTGCATTACACAGTGAACGACTCTTTCTTTCTCTTCCCGAGGTGAATAATTAGCCAGTAGACTGGAAGACATTCTTCAGAAGACAGAGAGGGGCAGGTGGAGTGAGAGATGCTTCAGTCTGTGGGCTGTGCAGAACCTCAGAGAACTCACTGTGCACACACACACACACACACACACACACACACACACACACACACACACACACACACACACACACACACACACACACACACACACACACACACACACACAGAACTGTCTATGTGCAGCTGAACACATCTTTAGTCACAGTTCTAAGGTGCCTCACTAGTCTCCATTGAAGGTTGGAGAGTATGTGTTGAAGAACAGTACACTGAGGAACAGCTCACACCCTGAGGAACAGTACACTGAGGAACAGCTCACACCGTGAGGAACAGTACACTGAGGAACAGCTCACACCCTGAGGAACAGTACACTGAGGAACAGCTCACACCGTGAGGAACAGTACACTCAGTGATTCCTGCTGCTCTCTGGTCATGCTTTCATCCCATCATCCTTTCATCCCATCATCCTGTCATCCTGTCCCTGACTTCACTCTCTGAGCTCACAGTCGAACACACTGATGCAACATTTTGGTATCTTGCATTTTTTAACAAACACACAGACACCTACTCAAATATATGTCCAACAAGCACAAATGACCCCTGTAGCGTTGTGTAATGCACATTACTCAATGCTGTACGCCAGGGTTTTTCAAACTCTGGGTTGCTCCAGAGTTTTCAAACCCTTGGATGGGTCGCGAGCCAAAAAAATGGGTCGCTCAAAAATAAATGTTAATATATTTAATAAATTATTATATTAATGGATTATACTTTTGCGAGTGACCGTAGCGCGCGACTGCGCGAACAGTGGAGGCATTTATATTTGGCGATTGATCGCGATATGATACCCCCCCGTCAACAACTTACGTTCGCCGCCCAGCAAATATATTTTTTTATGTTGGCTGGGTCACGTGAAAATTAATGGACAAAATGTGGGTCACCAGAAAAAAGGTTTGAAAAACACTGCTGTACGCTATAATTTTTTGTGTTTTATAGTATATATATTTCATTACTTATCTATTACTTATTTACTTATCTACCCTTGCATAGACTATGGATCAGTCACTTTTCCATTTCACTATTGATTTGTACCAGCTACAAATTCACATGTGATGAATTAAATTCTTGATCTCTCCTAAATGTGGATAATTTCTGTTTGGATGGAGAGAATGATGTGGAAATGTTAATGAAGCA
The DNA here is from genome assembly GCF_052324685.1 of Brachyhypopomus gauderio. Taxonomy (NCBI): domain Eukaryota; kingdom Metazoa; phylum Chordata; class Actinopteri; order Gymnotiformes; family Hypopomidae; genus Brachyhypopomus; species Brachyhypopomus gauderio. The sequence goes on from NC_135212.1 coordinate 7,953,501, forward strand.
TCAGACAGAAGAGAGTCAGCAGTTCAATCTTTCAGAACTATTCACAAGTCCTAATGAAATGGCCAGGAAGCAGGGTGATCCCCACAGAAACCTTCAATGAATCTTTTTATTGAATCAAATAATCAAACCCAACCCAACTAACAAAAGTACGAATGAAAAGAGCTTGTGTAATTCAAATTTCAGACTTCACACAGAGACGCTGGCTGTTCCCCACACACAAACGCCTGCTGTTAAAAAAATGTGTACTGTCTTTGAGCTAACATCTCTCCCATGCCAGGTTACTTCAAGGAAAATGCGTCATCATATGCGGAAAACTGGAGTTATGAAAGTGAACGAGCTACAGTGAAGGAAAGTAGAGAGAGAAAGACAAAGACAGAAAGAAGGAGAGACAGAAAAAAAGGAAGAGCGAGGGAGAGAGGCAGATTGCATGGTTTATGAGGGGTCTCCTGTGGCCTGGCCTGTGATCTAATGTGGTAATTAAATATGCCTCTTCCTGCCCTCTCTCCCTGCTTACTCCCACCTCTGAGCGCTGACCTTTGACCCGAGTAAATGTCAGGTCTTAATGCCAACATCGTGGTGCAGAAAGGCAACTCGGACCCTCCTCCCTGCGCCTAGTGGAGCTTCTACCGGACCTTTAACTGCCAATCCTCCGAACACTCCGCCCCACCATGACTCGTCTGTGCCACTACGCCCACAGAGGTGTGGCGAGTGTAGAGGTTGGGGGAGTGACTGGTCAGGAGTGCAGGTTTAATCACCATGCAGGTTTCCAGAGCAGCTGTGAGCAGGCCATCTGTAGGACCTGTAGGACCGTAGGAGTGTACAACCCTGCGGCTGACACCGCGCGTCAGCCTGTGCAGTTATGTCCGGAGTGCAGCTGAACCGGTAACGTGATACTCGGGGTGACCTCCACGGCAGAGCGTGTGAGAGGCAGGGGTCTGATGGCCGAGGAGCAGGCAGCTATTAAACTCCCACGCCAGCCCTGATGTCCGCTGCTCATGGAAATGAATCAGCGGGGTGAGAGAGAGGAATCGCTGCTAAGGGGCAGTCGATCTACACCTCAACTCTTCACACATCCTTCTCTGGCCATATCGATAATGTCAAATGGAAGAGTGTTAGAAGGCCAGGCAGGGTCGCACCAGCCTGTACTGAAGCACAGCATCACTTTATTTTCCTGCTCGGAGGTGAGATGGCAGACACAGAACGGAAAGGAATGAATATTTATGGATTGCGGGTCTTTCCTTAGAATGACCTGGAGGAAATCAATACTCATTGTATTCACTACCACGGGCTGCGAAAAATAACAGCAAGCCTTTGTTTAAATCTTAAACCCACTCACGTTTGAGCTGTGTTTAAATCTTAACCCACTTAAATTTGAGCTGTGTGTTTAAATCTTAACCCACTCAAATTTGAGCTGTGTGTTTAAATCTTAACCCACTGAAATTTGAGCTGTGTGTTTAAATCTTAACCCACTCACATTTGAACTGTTTGTTTAAATCTTCACCCACTCACATTTGAGCTCTATGTTTAAATCTTCACCCACTCTCATTTGAGATGTGTTTAAATCTAAAAGCCAGTCACGTTTGAGCTGTGTGTTTAAATCTTAAACCCACTCATGTTTGAGCTGTTATTTTAAGAGTCTTTTTTGTTCAGTCCTTGCTGCCTCGGGTAAGACGAGACGTTTAGCACTATAGAGGAGGCGTTGCCGACACAGTGAGGGGGCGGATCTAGGGCAGGACTGCAACAAACTGACCAACACCATATCAGGAGTTATTGTGTCTCTTACACACACACACACACACACACACACACACACACACACACACACACACACACACACACACACACCCACACACACACACTCTCTCACACACACACACACACACACACACACACACACACACACACACACACACACACACACACCACTCTGCTGCTGTCCAGGGTGTCAGCAAATTAATCAATGCTGATGATCTGTTACCAGGTACGTGTGTGTACATGACCAGGTACGTGTGTGTACACATGCAAGAAGTTGCTCATATGGAAATGAGTCTCACATTTAATGGCCCTGACATGAAGAACGTGAATTATCCACATCCACAAAGACACTAACAAGCTCTAAGCCTATCCCACAGGGAGGAATGAATAAACAGAAACATTGAAATTGTGGTATTTTCTGTAAAGAATACAGAAGTGTCTTCAGAAATGGTGGTGAAATCGGTTTGCTAATTTTAGCTGTTTTTTGGGGGCTAATTGACAGGTCAGATACAGACATGCAGCAGCTGTGCAAGATAACACAGTTCAGGACTTACAGCACATGAACCGGGGGGAGCCAGCACAGCCTGGGATATAACCCCACACTTCAGCTATAACCCCACCCTTCAGCACCGCAAATAACGTGATACGCTCCACCAGACTCGCTCCACCCGCAGTGAACCGGCCCTCATCTCCATGGCCGCTCTTCAAAAGTGTTTGCTTTTGAAATCCAGGATGGAAAATATCGTCCTGCCCTCGCAGAACAACCTTAGTGCCTCCGGAGGGAGCCTGAGGAGGAGGGGCGGGTGTTGAATGACCAGACTGTCCACTGTTATCTGTGCAACTGGTGTGATCCACTCTGATGCGGTCGGCTTGGCCACAGCTGCGGTCCATTCCCGTGGTATGAGGCGGGGCCTGTGCCACCCGATGGAGATCAAAGGCTCCATCATGTGGTGGGCATCCAGAGCTCAGGTCTGCAAGAGAGATCTACTGACCCCCGGACAGACATCAGAGAAGCCCACTGACTCCAAAGCAGGCATCCGAGAGAGGCCTATTGACCCCAGCACAGACATGAGAGAGGCCCACTGACCCCAGCACAGACAAAAGACCCACTGACTGCAGCACAGACTTGAGAGAAGCACAGACCCTAGGACAGGCATCAGACAGACCCACTGACCACAGCACAGACATAAGAGAGACCCACTGATCCAGACAAGGCAAAGTTTATTTATGTAGCAGCTTTCATACACACCAGCAGTTCAAAGTGCTTTACACAAGGGAAAAAAGAAGCTTATGATGACCTGAGATCTGTCATAGGTCAAAGGTCATTGGGCAGATTCCTGTCTGTTTATAGCCGGCACTTCATGACCTTTTGTCCACAGCTCAAGACCACAACGTGATAATCAGAAGATGCCAAGACATTACGTGCCATGACCCAGATTAGGCTGGTGTTGTTGCACAATCCATACTCCATGCTCTTAATCCATACTCCATGCTCCTAATCCATAGTCCTGATCCATACTCCATGCTCCTAATCCGTACTCCATACTCCTGATCTGTACTCCATACTCTTGATCAATACTCTTGATCCATACTCCTGATCTGTACTCTTCAGATTTCAGTTTACCAAACAAGTTTGAGTTTGATGGCAACCTACGCTGACGGTTTGGCATGTTTATTTCTTCTGCTTGATGGTGGAACAATTCTACAGAGTCAAAATGCCTAGACTGCAATATGGTAAATGAGACCACCACAGCGTGGCACTACGATTAATAATTATGGCAGCAATAAGCCGGGTCCCTGGAGGAGAACAAATGGACCCACGGAGGAGGATGTGCTGTCCTACACAGTTTAGTGTTGATCAGTGTGTTTTGAAATCATTAGACAGGGTTGAGGTTTTCACATCAGTAGCAAAGTTAGTTGCATGCAGCAAGTGTCTGTGGAGTGTGACGTGTGGAGTTTGTGCAGATGTGTATGCACTGTGTGTGTCTACGCATGTGTGGTGTGAGTTTGTGTAGTGTGTGTATGTAAATATGAATGTCAGGAGCAGGGCTGTGAGCAGCTTCACGTCTGTGTTTCCCAGGCCTGACTGGCTGGTTCCTGGGCCTCAGTGGTCTGGAGACCTTAGCCTACATCACTCTGTAAGGTCAGTCAAAGTCCAGACAGACTCCCAGCTGAGAGCGGGTCTATTTAGAGCCTGCAGGGCTGCATGCTTCACAGAGCTGCTCTCTGAACAATGGCATGACAGCATTGCACAACTGTGGGCAACAAAGTTAAACCTGCATGTCTGTAGAGAGACCATCCCTGGCCCGGCAGACTGTCCCAGCAGGTGATGCCTCATTACCACATGATGTAGTCAATCAGTGACACATCACTAGCGATAATAAATACTACTGAGCAAGTAGTACTATTTAATACTAGTCTACTACATACTACTAGTCTACATGCAACTAGCATACTGATTGGGCCCCAGTTCAGCTTGCAGTATGTAGTCTGCAACCAAATTACATTTGTCCACAATGTGAAAGACAGCTGTATGATGTATTACTTGTCCCAAATATTCCAGTGACCAGAGCTATATTTGTGGTGTACTGTGTCCCATCATACAACAGGAAACGAAAATCTTTCCCAAGTGTGCAGAACCTTCATACATACACAACATCGCGTAGTATGGTTTGTTTTTACCCACATACTGGATACTATACTGCATACTACTGATGGGTGTGACAATGACAAAGCTGGAGGTAGAGCTGCAGGTGGGGGTTAAGGTGTAGGTGGGTGGAGGTGGAGCTGCAGGTGGGGGTGGGGTGCTTGATCTGTGGCTACCGCCCATGGGTTTGACATTAGATGTGTTTATTTGGCTGGGAAAAGAACAATCCATTCTGACTGTCAGGCCAGGGACTAATGCATCTGTTCAACCCTGACCTCAGTCTGTGTGTGTGTGTGTGTGTATGTGTGTGTGTGTGTGTGTGTGTGTGTGTATACGTGGGGAAAGGAAGGTAGGCAAACAGGCAAAGACATTTTGTTTCTCTGTAAACGCCTTCATTAATGAACTGTCAGACCATCCAGCCTGCGTGTGGGAGTCTGAGCAGAGCAGTCTGGGACAGGTGATCTGAACCACTACAGCAGATTTAAGGGATTAAAAAAATGAGGCCATTGAACCTCTGTAGGATGATCTCTTCATTCTGTAATATATACAGATCATAAATGACAGAGACAAATATGTGTGAGCCATTTCAGTGGCTAATGGCCATATGACCACAAGACTGATGATGCAGATGTGGATTGAAGTGACCACACCAGAGTGTCAGGAAGTGCAGGCGTGACTTGGCTGGATCATGTGATCCAGGCTGGAGAAATATAAAGTGAGAATTAAAAAAAGGTTTGGAAGTGAAGGGTTTAGTCATGGGCCATGCCCCTGATCCTTGACCCCTGGCCCCCGACCCTCGGGGATCACAGTGAGGAAGAGTGGATCACAGTGCATCGAGGAAGACTGGATCACAGCGAGGAAGACTTGAGGTCTCCTTCATACACAAGATACTTAAGGAGATACCTCGGAGTTAGAGTTCACTTAGAGAGTCACAGAGTGAGACTACGGGTTGAGAGGGTAATCTCAGAGAAAGTACCTTCTTAGAGGGGGAGAACAATGAGACGTCTCAGAGACAGTGTGTCCACTTAGAGGGGAGTCCCAGAGACAGAGAGAGTACCTTTAATAACCTCACATCACATCTTCACTTACATAGGAAGTGGGTAAGAAGATGACCAGCGTGAGTGTATCACAACACAAACGAATGCACAGGATGTGATGTAATAAAGACCAAGTGAGGTCATAGAGCTGAAGCTAATGTAAATGTTAAATTGAATTCAGATCAATAAATAGTTGGTTAGTTAGACAGTTACATGTAGAGACTTACATGTAGATAGCAAATCTGCTTAGAGAACCATAAAATATAATATAATATAATGTGTTGGTGGGATCCTAAAATAGCTTCATGCTGCAGTACAGATGCACGTAGCATGCCATAGCTAAGCTAAATATGAGCGGGTAAACCAGTCTTCTGCTGGTAATATGACCTCGGTAAAAAGAGCATTCTGGGTCAGACGGGGAAAGACCGTGCTCTCATCTGTGACCACTATTGACTTCTACGTTACTGGACCCAGAACTTATTTTAGGTTGTTGTAGCCTGTGAAAATGATATTAAATAACCACAGAGAATCTAACAGGATAAAAGTTAAAAGTAAAATTAAATGATTACCACCACAATTGCATTACAGTGGAAACAGCAGGACCTGAACACCAAAACACTCTTTGCAGTTGACGACACTCAAATCTCAAATTCCAATAAACCCAATCAGGCTATGACTGCACTTGTTAGGCCTCCTCCATCCCACCCCCTCTGAGTCCCAGTTATTAATCACAGCCCCAAAGAGCCCTCTCCTGAGTGCCATGTCCTGGGCTTACACCTAACCGCCATGTCCTGGGTTTACTACTCACCGCCATGTCCAGGGTTTACATTACCAGTGGGATGCAATTACGTACACAATTCTGTCCAACATATGACAACTTGGAAACGTTAACCATAAATGATGTAGCACTGACAAACAAAATTCACATGCACCAGCAGCTGTGGTTGGATATAGATTTTAATAATTCATATGCAAGTAGAACAACAAAGTACTATGAAGGGTTGTATGACTACTCATCAACAGCAGTTACTGGAGTAACAAACAGCTTTAGGAGGGCGTATGAACCCTGGACTCCCTGTGCTCAGACACTCCTCATGCTGTGCAGACTCAGAATGGAGGGTTCGGCCCACTGTCTCAGGCCCGGCAGCTGTCACCGGGGACACGACGGCTCTCTGCCATCGACCGCGGGCCTTTGGGAGACATCGCTGTGGCCGGAACGTAGCTGGACACTGCTGGGTGTCTTGTGGCTGACTCAGATCTGTTAAGGCACTCCTGTGATCGATAGCTCATCTATCAGGCGCAGGCACTCTGACAGAGCCCCATCACTCCCCAGGGCCACATTTCAGAACTATATTTGCCTGCTGACATCGTGCTACATCCACGAGCATCAGAGCTCACCGCCACATTCCCTGGATCCACTACACTTCCATGAACCGGCGTTCGGAGAAGCAGCAACCTTCCTGGTGGAGAGTTCTCCACACACAGCTCTGCAATGCTCCTGCCAGACCTCATGCTAAGACAGTCAGAGAGAGGCATGCTGAAAGATTGCACTACTGCATAATTAAACATGAGCAGTTCTGACCGCCGCTCCTCACATGCAGAACGGCTTCCTGGGAATGGAGAGGGAGCTTACACCCCTGCCGCAGTACTGACACTTACCCCAGTACTGACAGTAATCCTAGTACTGACAGAAATCAAAATACTGACTTACCCCAGTACTGACAGTAATCCCAGTACTGACACTAAACCCAGTACTGACACTAATCCAAATACTGACACTAATCCAAATACTGACAACAATACCAGTACTGACACTAACCCAAGTACTGGCACTAATCTCAACACCAACTCTAACCCCAGTACTGACAGTAATCCCAGTACATGGATCACATCCTGGGCACGTGTGCACCACAGTTCACTAGTGTGTATGTGTGTATTCTCACTACATGGAAGGATTAAAAGTGGAGGGCAGTGAGTGAAAATCACAAATGGAAAATTGGCGTTCACTATACAGGGAGGAAATATCCTTATAATCACATCCATACAGGGAGGAAATACCCTTATAAACACATCCATACAGGGAGGAAATATCCTTATAAACGCATCCATACAGGGAGGAAATATCCTTATAAACGCATCCATACAGGGAGGAAATATCCTTATAATCACATCCATACAGGGAGGAAATACCCTTATAAACACATCCATACAGGGAGGAAATACCCTTATAAACACATCCATACAGGGAGGAAATATCCTTATAAACGCATCCATACAGGGAGGAAATATCCTTATAATCGCATCCATACTGGGAGGAAATATCCTTATAAACGCATCCATACAGGGAGGAAATATCCTTATAAACGCATCCATACAGGGAGGAAATACCCTTATAAACACATCCATACTGGGAGGAAATACCCCATATAAACACATCCATACTGGGAGGAAATATCCTTATAAACACATCCATACTGGGAGGAAAAATCCTTATAATCGCATCCATACTGGGAGGAAATATCCTTATAAACGCATCCATACAGGGAGGAAATATCCTTATAAACGCATCCATACAGGGAGGAAATATCCTTATAAACGCATCCATACAGGGAGGAAATACCCTTATAAACACATCCATACAGGGAGGAAATACCCTTATAAACGCATCCATACAGGGAGGAAATATCCTTATAAACGCATCCATACAGGGAGGAAATATCCTTATAAACGCATCCATACAGGGAGGAAATATCCTTATAAACGCATCCATACAGGGAGGAAATACCCTTATAAACACATCCATACAGGGAGGAAATATCCTTATAAACACATCCATACAGGGAGGAAATACCCTTATAAACACATCCATACTGGGAGGAAATATCCTTATAAACACATCCATACTGGGAGGAAATACCCTTATAAACACATCTAAACTGGGAGGAAATACCCTTATATGTGTTATATATCCTCTTTCCCTCCATATTACTGCAGTGAGCAGGTCCTCTGATCCATATTGTAATTTTAATTAAAACCAGAGCAGAGAGAGATAGATGGTGAAGTCATTTTCCATTCTACTCTTATATTTATTTATTTTCAGTCATATTCCTGACAGTATCACTTCCCTACTGCAGGAAAATGAATGGAGTGCATATTCTAATATGTATTTCTGATTGAAGGCGAAATGGCTGTGATTAAAGAGCATGATTAGAGCACAGTGCCTGGGGACCTTAATGTAGTGATCACTTCCTCATTACAATGAACTTAATTACTGCACCTATTCCACCAGCAGTTCTTTGCTAGTTGTCAGTATTTCTCGCCTCTCAGATCGGACAGGTTTTTATTACCGTTTTTTCTACACTCTTTACTCTCTGTTCACAAACGCCCATGACTGCCCTTGCTGCATGAAGGCCAATGACTCTCCTAGTCTGCTTCAAAACAAGCTTTCCTTCAGGGTTAGTTACCTGCACCATTGCCTGCTAATACAAGGCTACCTTGGTCAAAAACGTATGAGCATTGTGTAGTTACATTTTGTCTTCCGTTTGCATTTCTCCCACTCAAAGTGCCAGAGGGAGGGAGAGAGAGAGAGAGAGAGAGAGAGAGAGAGAGAGATTGAGGAAGCATTTGTGGTGGTTGTACCAAAAATCCATGTCAAAAATCCAGGCTAGAGTTAGGTTCAGGGCCTTCTGTTGTCTCTCACACACACACACACACACACACACACACACACACACACACACACACACACACACACACACACACACACACACACACACACAGTTTGCTCTTTCTGCTTGGCTCTTTTGATTCTCTCTGGATTCCCCAAACCGCCCATTTAGGCAACAGTACCTGGATATGTGCACTGCCAGCTCCAGCCAAGTGAACAGCAGTCTGTAATTAATACTCTGTCAGAGGGGATGTGCGAGTCCCCGTGTCTGCGCGCAGCACCGCTGACAAACTAATGCTACTCCCTGGCAGCGCGTCAGCGGGCGTGACAGCAGTGTAGCAGCGGCACCTGTGTGAGAATAAGACCAACTGTGTGAGGGGGGACAGTGCTTACCACCACAACACACAGAAGAGGAACCCCTGAGGAATAGATCAGCCTGAGTCACTGGGAGAGGTGCATCAGCGACAGAGCAATCCCACAAGGGGAGTGCGATATTGACAAAAATGATATCTCCACGTTTTCTGACATGAAAGGGAATATAAGGAGCTTTACTGATAAGACGCACAGAATTTTTTTTAAAGCTTATCTTCCTTTGTCTGTCTGGAAGCTGAGCTGGAGAAAGATGATGACTCAAGATGTGCCCAGACAAACGCAATCCATTCAATGAATCCATCCCTCCATCTTTCCTCCCTCGTTCCGTCCGTCCCATCCATCTCTGCTGTAATGTTTAGTGGAGCAGGAAGGTCTTTGGAATGACATTCTGCAGAAGCAGCTGTGATTTGATGGCACACTGTGGCTTGAATTACAGGCACAGGCCAGACACACAGCACAGAACACACAGCACGGAAAAACCACAGAGCAGCCACAGATCAACCACATCGGTCAGGTGGCCAGGAGACCATTAACCCTACTCCAGACATCCACAGTCCAACCAGGAAAAGAGAAACAACACTCATCTTACACAAGAGGTGTGTGTGTGTGTGTTCTCCAGGATGTTTTTCTTCAGCTCTTATGCTATATGCATACTGATAAGTAAAAGGCATTTTCCTAACAGTGAATAGCTTCAGCAGTGACACAGATGCAGGTCTGTGTGTGTGTGTGTGTGTGTGTGTGTGTGTGTGTGTGTGTGTGTGTGTGTGTGTGTGGTTAATGTTCTGCATGAGTGACAACATTGTGAATGCTCACACTTGCTCATACATACGTGCTCACACACGCGCTCACACACACACATGCGCACACAGGAACATGCACACTCACACTTACAAGCACACAGGAACATGCACTCACACTCACAAGCACACAGGAACATGCACTCACACTCACAAGCACACACTCTTAAACACACAGAAACATCACTAAACTCTCCTCTGAAGCGTGAGTGGACTATTTTTCTGAGTACATGCCTCTTCATCACTGAAATATCCAGAGACCAGTGTTACTCATTCAGAAACACCAGAAAACACAACGGGCCTCCACTTTATTTGTGACGCGTTCAATCATGTAGATCATTAACAGCAGAAGTGAGTAAACCCAACTGGATGTGCGGCATTAGCTGCTCACGCATTCATGGGTCCTCTGCTCACACATCCTTTTCTCACGCATCCTCTGCTCACGGTTCCCACAACTTTGTCTCACCAGCAGGGCAGTAACCCATTACAACTGCTGTCATAAGGTCAGTAAGGTCACGACACAGCCCAGGAAGGCTGGAGGTGTGTGTTTATTCCAGCGGGGTGTGTGTGTTGCTGTCTTTGACAAACTGTGGTTTCCAGCTATTTCAGATACACAGAAAGAGTAACGTTTCTCAACAACTGTTGCATAATGAACTTGAGAGACTATGACACCTTTCATCTACAGACACTGCTGCTGTAGCTTCTACAGCACAGCGGACTCGCATCAATTCACACCTTCAGATCACAGCAGAAGTGCGATCTCCATGACGGACTGACAGTCCATGTAATACAACCCCAGACTCTTAGACTGCAGATTCTTTATAAAGCTCTAAACATTTAACAAGCTCTCCAACACGAGGCAGAAGGGATCACACACACACACTTCATGTTAGTTGAAGAATGAACCAGGTTTACCGTGAGGAGACACTATCTCTACTTGCTCTTCACTTAGACAGAGACATCTAGCTGCTGATTCAGACATTTCAAACAAGAGGCTGAGCACACACACCAGCTACACACACATTTAAGGGCCTTCAGTAACGTTCATGCTCACACCAGTTAAAAAAGGAAGCAGCATTTAAAGAGGTTTAGGAACAGAGTCATTGATTTTATCGGTCAATAAAAACTATGCATTCATTGCAGTGAAAATAAAAGTGTGTATGTGTGTGCCTGTGTGTATAAATGTGAGCTTATTCCTGACATATGTGTGTGTGTGTGTGTGTGTGTAAATGTGAGCTTATTCCTGATGGTGTGTGTGTGTGTGTGTGTGTGTATAAATGTGAGCTTATTCATGATGGTGTGTGTGTGTGTGCGCGCGTTTGTATGTATGTGTGTACAGTGAGTCCTTGCTTAACGACAGGTCTGGTTAACGACGGACCGGAGTTACGACCGACTTTTTTTTTCCGCGTGGTGCACAGGGGAGCAGTGGCAGCACAGTGGGGTGTTGTGGAGTGTTGTGGAGTGTTGTGGGGTGTTGTGGGGTGTTGTGGGGTGTTGTGGGGTGTTGTGGGGTGTTGTGGGGTGTTGTGGGGTGTTGGAGAGTTGTGGGATGTTGTGGAGTGTTGTGGAGTGTTGTGTACGATAAGCTGAGGCAACGAAGCCTCCACCGCAGCCCATCTCGGCAACGCGATCGTTCTTTCTCACGCTGTACGCATGCATGAGTTTTTTTCTATACTGTATTTACGATCAAAGCGTATCTAAATCTAGGGTCACGCAACGAAAACTGCTTTACGACGGACTTTTCAGTCTCTAACCTCGTCGTTAAGCGGGGACTCACGCTATATGTGTATGTGTGTGTGTCTGAGCTTATTCCTGATGGGGTGTGTGTGTGTGTGTGTGTGTGTGTGTGCGTGCGCGAACGTAAGATGGACACAAATTAAGTATTATATCTCATCGATTTGGCGCCCCCTCTAGTGCAGCGCCCCTAAGCGTCGCATACGCTGCATGCCCCCTTTTTGCACCACTGCACCACTGTACCACACCGCCTTACTCCATCACTGTACTCCACCACTGTACCACACCGCCTTACTCCATCACTGTACTCCCTCACTGTACTCCATCACTGTACCACACCGCCTTACTCCATCACTGTACTTCATCACTGTACTCCATCACTGTACCACACCGCCATACTCCATCACTGTACTCCACCACTGTACCACACCACCTTACTCCATCACTGTACTCCATCACTGTACTCCATCACTGTACTCCATCACTGTACCACACCGCCTTACTCCATCACTGTACTCTATCACTGTACTCCACCACTGTACCACACCGCCTTACTCCATCACTGTACTCCATCACTGTACCACACCGCCTTACTCCATCACTGTACTTCATCACTGTACTCCATCACTGTACCACACCGCCATACTCCATCACTGTACTCCATCACTGTACTCCACCACTGTACCACACCGCCTAACTCCATCACTGTACTTCATCACTGTACTCCATCACTGTACCACACCGCCTTACTCCATCACTGTACTCCATCACTGTACTCCACCACTGTACCACACCGCCTTACTCCATCACTGTACTCCACCACTGTACCACACCGCCTTACTCCATCACTGTACTCCACCACTGTACCACACCGCCTTACTCCACCACTGTACTCCATCACTGTACCACACCGCCTTACTCCATCACTGTACTCCATCACTGTACTCCACCACTGTACCACACCGCCTTACTCCATCACTGTACTTCATCACTGTACTCCATCACTGTACTCCATCACTGTACTCCACCACTGTACCACACCGCCTTACTCCATCACTGTACTCCACCACTGTACCACACCGCCTTACTCCATCACTGTACTCCACCACTGTACCACACCGCCTTACTCCACCACTGTACTCCATCACTGTACTCCACTGTACTGCTGTCATCTCCTGCCATGAGCTGCAATCTATACCTTTTTTCTTATAATAAACAACCATCTTTTTTCCTCCACAGTGTTTGTGAACCCTTTTCAAAACCTCATCCACGCAGAAGGTCGGGGAGAGGGTAATGGTGATATCTAAACGCCATCTAAACACAATTGTGCAGTGGAAATTATTGCTGGGCGCTAATCCAATAGCGGCTCAGCCGTTTCAAAGCTGCCCGAGTCATTTGATCATATGGCCATTAGTATTGTTTAGCCAATACTTCCACAGATGAGAAATAACCACGAGGGTGTGGTGGACCCTGACGGGACACAACGGTGCAGAAAACATGGACGTCCCTGTAGGATATCCCCAAAATTCACACAATATAAAGCTCAGAGTTCCCTGAGCACTGAACCTGACCATAGACACTGAGCACTGAACCTGACCATGGACACTGAGCACTGAATCTGACCATAGACACTGAGCACTGAACCTGACCATGGACACTGAGCACTGAACCTGTCCATGGACACTGAAGATGAACACTGAACCCAAACCCTGAGGGCTGGTGGTGTTCGTAGCCTGTCATCTGTTGTGCTAGTCCTGTTTGGTGGTGTTTGTACGTCTGTAGTCTGTCGTGTTCTAGTCCTGTTTGGTGGTGTTTGTACGTCTGTAGCCTGTCATGTGTAGTTCTAGTCCTGTTTGGTGGTGTTCGTATGTCCGTAGTCTGTCATGTTGTATCCTACTCGCCCTTTTGCTTTGTAAGTTTCTGTCATGTTGTTATAATGTTTTACTTTCGTTTCATTTGATGTGTTGTAAGTCTGTATCTGGATCTCTTCATATCATTGACCCTGAATCAGCCATCTCATGATCGCTCCACGTTACAGGAAGCTATATCTATATTTCCATATTTATGCCCGGTAAAGTCTTTATGCCTAGTACAGTATTTACGCTTCATAGAGTCTTTTCTATTTAATCTTTTTGGCTACCCAAGAAGCTTTTTCAACACTATAAATATGCCCAATATTCCTGCACAAATCGTTAGTTTCCCCTTAAAACTGTAATGAAGGAATGAAAAATACACTGTGAGCAGATAAAACCACAAGTGCAAAATTACATCCAATACATAAAAATCACTGATGAGGTAAGGCCATAATATTAACTAAATCAGTTAGGTGCAGTATAAATTTAGGGTTCAATTAGACACAGCACATATTTCTTAAGCCCCCATACATTTCAAACTGAGTGCCTTATCACAAATGATACAATAGCATATGGTAATGTGTTATTGCATATGGTAATGTGTTATAGCATATGATATGTTGTTGCATATGGTAATGTGCTATGCCTTCAAAACCAGAGTTCTATTCTTAATAAATTGTGTAGTGTATTAATAAATTGTTTATGGACAGTTTTTATGGCAGTGCTGGGGCATTTAAGCCATTTCATTGCATTTTACTAAATATGTACAGTATTTGCGCATTTTTCACGTTTTGTTAATTCAGCAGATAGAAATAAGTGCACCTGCAACAAGGTGGGTGGAGCATTGCAACAGGTGCAGCAGGTGGAGTTTTTTTGTGTCTTTAATTAGTTGCCTTAAAGTTTTGGACACACCTACTTTTATGGGTATAGTTCATTATTTTTCCTCTTATGTTGTTGAACAGTTTACATTTCAAGTTGCACATAATTTCTTCCAAATGAAGGAAAATTCAGTTTTATTCTTACAAACTAACCCCTTCACCAGGCGTTCGGTTGAAGAAAAAAAGGATAAAGGAGCTTAGAGACGACAGACCCAATTTCAGGGTTGGTACGTGTTATTTAAATCCTTGAAAATGCTTCAATTTTAATGTTGTATTTTCCAGATTTAAAACAGTGCTGGAATTTTGGCTGAAGTACTTGAAAATGCTTGAAATTAACTGTACTTCATTTCACAACAAATAGCTATCTGACTGAATATATAAGTTACAAATATACAAGAAATGTACCACCTCATGTAATTCCAGCAGGAAAGTTGAGAAAATTAGAAAATGTTAAGAAACTCCTCATTTAGTGCTTAACTGTGTTACTGTGTAACTATGTTAATTGTAAAGTGAGCTTGGGTATGTTGAAAGGTTGAAAGGTAAGTGTATATTTCCTCTAGATTTACAGTGGCCAGCAGAGCTACAGTTTTTTAGTATTACGAAAGACATGACTTCACCTTTGAAAGATGACGTAAATTGTTTATTGATAATACTTCATTATTTAACAAGTTGTTAGCAAATGTGCTGCACATGGTGGCTGTTATTGCAGGATGGGAGGACGTGCCCAGATCAGTAATCAGGGGAGAGTTATAAAGCTCCTCTCCTCAAGCCAAGACCTAATTTATTTTACTTAGCAAATTATGACACATTACATTTCTGCTCTTTCAGAGAGACGTATTGTCATGTGACCCCAGCGCTCTCTCAAGTTTTTGGTCAGATTGGGCATGACCCACATTATAGGTTTTTTTTTTCTAGTTCACCCAATGGTTAGCTTTCCAGTATTAGCCTTCTGTTGTTATCTTTCTATTGTTTCTGCTCATGATTTTTGTAGTGTTTTTATTTTCACAGTACAAACAACTGGCCATCCTCCCTTACAGAGACAAAGAGACAGGATGGAGTAATGTGCATGGAGCTTCAGTGACTGACTCAGGGTCAGTGTAAATACAGAAGATATAATGACTGACTGGGCATCAGTGTAAAAGACAGAAGATATAATGGCTGACAGGAGGTCGGTGTAAACACAAAAGATTCTGTCCCTGTTTTGCAAACAGGTCTTCTCAGGGACCTCATACATATACTGATGCCTTTGCTAAAATATATTAAGTTTATAATGTTATCTTTCAGTTTGATCAACAACAACATCGATAATATAAATTATTATTAGTATTCATTATACAATTATTATATAATTATATTTATTATATTAGAGAATTATAATAATAATTCAAATTCTTCAGACTTAGAATCAGAACCCAACCTCTTTTGATCATGTGATCAGACAAACCCAACCTTTGGGATACCATACCCACACGCACCTGCCAGCCACACCCACACGCACCTGCCAGCCACTCCCACACGCACCTGCCAGCCACACCCACACGCATGGCAGCCACACCCACACGCACCTGCCAGACACAGGATCAGGACAGTGAGGGTCGGGACAGTGAGGTGTCAGGATAGTGAGAGTCAGAACAGTGAGGTGTCAGGAGAGTGAGGTGTCAGGAGAGTGAGGTGTCAGGAGAGTGAGGTGTCAGGACAGGGAGAGTCAGGAGAGTGAGGTGTCAGGAGAGTGAGGTGTCAGGAGAGTGAGGTGTCAGGACAGGGAGAGTCAGGAGAGTGAGGTGTCAGGAGAGTGAGGTGTCAGGACAGGGAGAGTCAGGAGAGTGAGGTGTCAGGAGAGTGAGGTGTCAGGACAGGGAGAGTCAGGAGAGTGAGGTGTCAGGAGAGTGAGGTGTCAAGAGAGTAAGCAGGCAGGGCTCTGATGTGAATTGTCTGAGTGTTTTAAAGCCAATTACAAGGACTACGAAAACAAAATCACTACATCAGAACACTTAACGTCATCCAGACTTGTGCTGCGCCTCAGAGAACACCCATAGCACCGTGAATGGTAGAAAGGACTCCATGGTCTGCTTGGGTGGTTTGTCCTAAATGAGTAAAAAATGTTCCCCAAATTAAGAATAAATAATAAATAGGTTGAAATAAATTGTTCAAGTCAACTAACAGCGTTCATACAATTCTGGCCATATCAGTTATCCACTGCATGTTACAAAAACAAACGAAGTCTACAAATCACCTCCCTCTTTATTTCTGACGCCCCCACGCACTAGGACATAATTTGATGAAGTACCCCATTGTGTTCAGATCCTTTTAGAGTGGAACAAGGCATTGTGGGGGAGTCTTTCAGGAGGAGAGCTGTGAGCAGGGCATGTAGCCCAGCAGGATCTGTGTGGGGTTCAGGAAACATCAGTTGCTTTAACTATTAATTACCATCCAACCTGCTGTTCTGGGGAAGGGGGAAGAGAGAGAGAGAGCGAGAGAGAGACACTGGAGGTTTGCTTAGCTCCACAATTGGGTCTTCGTGGACTTCATGGACTTCATGGTCGTTATAATCATTATAATCCTAAGTGCAGAGGTTAATGTTTGGCCTGTTTGTAATGTCTGATGAAGACATTATCATCAGGCTGGTTTTTATAGCTCGGCTACACACATCCTCGTGATGTTTATTGGGCCAGAGCTCAGACATACAACCCGAGTTTATTTCCTGAAGCTTGAGCCCTGTGAGCTGCAAACAGCTTTCCAAGCTTCTGCCATATCTTTCTGTCTATAAAGACCCACTGAAAGGATATAGAAAAATCCTTGACCCTGTGGTATTTTATCTTCATGGTTCTATGTAGGTGGAATATTTGATCAACCCTGAAGAGTCTCAGTGCACTGCCACTATCTGAGCTCCTAGCATTCCTTCTCTTTCTGTGCAAATAACCACCCTCCAGAGCCTCACCCTCCAGAGCCTCACCCTCCAGAGCCTCACCCTACAGAGCCTCACCCTCCAGTATGTGTTTTTACACACAGGTTAGAGTATTTTGAACACTCTGTTAAGTGGCAGTGTGTTTACATTACTGTAATAGTCCAGGAGGAGGCCGTTCAGTTCAGCTGGACTCCAGCAGCAGGGATGACTCATGTTTCTCTTCCACTCAGACAACAAGCGTCTGGATAAGATGCGTCTCTAAAGGCCTGTGTTTTATGTTCATATCTGCTATCTGTCATGTCCCGGCTGAATTCAGTGAAGATGGTACCGGGGCAGTGTGCATAATATTAACAACCAAGTGGAACTCGTACACCTAGACCCACACGCTCAGGCAGAGAAGAGGCCGAATCAGAAGTTTCACAGGCTCACAAACACACTCTTCCACCCCGTCTGCACATCAGCACGTCAAAAAACGTCCTACTGGTTAAAGATCAACGTGGTTCTGACGATAGAGGCCGTGACTGAGAGCTTTAGTGCTGTAATCATGCAGTGCCCATGACCTTTGCCCTCCGCGACCTTTACCGTTCATGCCTGCGACAGGAAGGACGTGCATAATGCTGATCGACTGACCTCCGCCTGTCTTCCGCTCTCGTTGCCACGGCAGAATGAGCCCCATTCAGACACGCTGGAATGGCGAAACCTCAAGCGCTCTATTGTATTGCACATTGAAAAGCAGGATGGTAATATCATATAGCCATTACCCATAGCCTGAGGCTATTATAAGGTGTGTGACCTTGAGCGGATAGAACTTCAAAAGAGATATAAAGAATGACCTGGAAGGACAGGAACCAAAACTATTTTATTTATGATATTGTACTGACTCCTAAGTTCAACACCTATCACGGGGCCTCATGAACACTGTTTAACGTTACAACACTCAACAAAACTTTAGCAGGAACATTCTGGAAGTGGAAGCCCCCTACTGTCCAACAGAACATCCTACTGTCCTACATAAACCATTATTGTCCTACTAGGGCTGTGACGGTATGGATTTTTTCTTACCGCGGTGAGAGAGCAACGCGGTAAATTATTTATTAAAAAAAAACATGCAATTTTAAATTAACAAAAACTTTATTTGTTGTAAAGTGAATACTTCAGACAAAATTATGGCCATAATTTTGTTAATAATGACGTGAATAATGTGAATTTAAAATAATATCTTATTTTTCCGTCTTCATGTTCCTTGCAAGACAAACCAACATGTTCACTTTGTCCGGTTTAAAGGATGATCTAAACGAGGTGGCAATGTTGCCTGCCATGCTGAATACACGCTCCGATGGTGTGCTCGTAGCGTAAACAGTCATATATTTTCTGGCTATGTTTGACAGAAGAGGGAATCGATTTAGATTTTTCCACCACCAGGCAAGTGAATCGAGGGCTTCCTCCTGCAAATACCTCGCGAGTTCAGTGTCCGCACGGATTCTCCTGGGGACTGGAGTGGAGGTCTTTTCGGAAAATGTTGTATAAGCCACACCGAGTGCGACAGTTTTGGCTTTCAGCCGGTGTTGTGTCGAATTCCGACTCCCCTCGTTTATCCGCATAAAGACGCTACAGATTATATTGTCGATTTACATTTCTATGCATAAATAAGAGGTAGACTTTAATTATCCATCACAGCAAACAGCACGGCATTATCTATGTCCAAAGCCACACTGGGTGTTAATTTTTTAAAATAAAATACACACTAACTATACCGAAGTTCACCTCTGACCATGACTTCACAGTATTACAGCAGTATTATGTCTAAATATCTAGTTAGGACAAAACTAGAGTGCTCAATGAACTAAGTTATAATCACTGTAACTCCTGAATATCATCTGTAGCGTCTTTATGCGTATGCAAATGAGGGAAGTCAGAATTTGGCACAACACATATTGGTTTGAAAAAAAATTATCCGTCGTGCCTGCTGGTTGCATGTGCTAAATGAAAATGAGCACTTTTTTCTTTGGTTTACACCTTTGTCCTTCCACCTGATTCACTTTCTGCTCCACCCCTGACGGTTGAAGAAACATCTACAGAAAAGCAGCATGGTTCAAATTGTGGGGGAAAAGTAGCGACTTGTACTTTCGCTACTTTCGCTACTCGCTACTTGTAATTGCACACAAAAACTCCCCCCCCCCCCCCCCCCCCCCCAATTTATTTAATGGACTGTTCCTCTCGCGTACACAGCGATCGCAATGGAAATGTTTTTTCGCAATGGAAACGATTCATTTTATAGATAAATGAATAGATAAACGGCGGTAATGAGCTCAACACCTCGGTAGGCATTACATAACCGCGGTTTTGCGGTTATCGTCACAGAACATCCTACTGTCCTACAGAACCCACTACTGTCCTACAGAAGTCCCAACTGTCCTACAGAAACCCACTACTGTCCTACAGAAACCCACTACTGTCCTACAGAAACCTACTACTGTCCTACAGAAACCCATTATTGTCCTACAGAAACCTACTACTGTCCTACAGAAACCCATTATTGTCCTATAGAAACCCACTACTGTCCTACAGAAACCCACTACTGTCCTACAGAAACCCACTACTGTCCTACAGAAACCCATTATTGTCCTACAGAAACCCACTACTGTCCTACAGAAACCCATTATTGTCCTACAGAAACCCACTACTGTCCTACAGAAACCCACTACTGTCCTACAGAAACCCACTACTGTCCTACAGAAACCCATTATTGTCCTACAGAAACCTACTACTGTCCTACAGCTTTTATCTGGAACATTCAGTGGGCTATTTTGAGCCAAAATGGGGCCTATGATCATGTGTGGCAGACAAGAAACCAGTTCAGAGTGACTGTCAGCTGTGTACAAAGCTCAGCAGTATCAGCTCTGCCCCGGTCATGGGGCCCAAGCGCCCCAGACTGTGGCTACATGAACAGGACCTGGGGGGGGGGGGGGCGAACGTAAGTTGTTGAGCGGGGGGGGGGGGGGGGGGCTGCGTGTAACGATTGTCGAGCGGCCGAGGGGGCACCATGTAGCGATTGTTGTAAAATAAATGGGTCTTATTTTTTACATTGAGGGGGCGGGACACCTCGCCTGAGGGGGTGACGCCCCCATTCGCCCCCCCCCGTGGCGCCGGCCCTGGGTTACAGGACCACTGTGGTTACAAGACCACTGTGGTTACAGGACCTCTGCTCTCAGTATGGCCTCTCAAACATGTCCATGTCTTTCATTCAGAAGAGATCCAGTGAAGATGGGACGTGTTCCAGTACTCTTGTATGGATTCACTGGATGCTCACATCCTTGGCATAACGAAGCATCTTCTGATCAGTTCCCAGGTGATTCACTGTACACATTCATATAGGGTCATGGTGGTGTGTGTTTCTTTTATGTCTGCACTGATTGTTTGAGGCAACGATGTCTCTGTTGTCCATGACGCTCATGGAAAGCAGTGATGCATGTGAATGTAACAGATAAAAGCAGCGCTTGGAGTTGAGGATGAAGATCACGAGTTTGACTGCTTGTTTCCAACTCTGTGAGTAAAGGTGTCCACACGAGTCTGACCTTTATACCCCATCACAGGTCTAACCCTTATACCCCATCACAGGTCTAACCTGTTCACCCCATTACAGGTCTAACCCTTATACCCCATCACAGGTCTAACCCTTATACCCCATCACAGGTCTAATCCTTATACCCCATCACAGGTCTAATCCTTATACCCTATTACAAGTCTTATACCGCATTATACCATCAACTTCACAATTCCAGTAATGGCCAGTTAATAATCTGAATATGTGTGGGTGCGCCAGGGGTTGTGGGATAAAGGAGCACAGAAATATTGCTTGCAAGTATTTCCATTCCCCCTGCACATCCATCAAGTGCACAGAGGAAAGTGCCTTGGGCTGTAGGTCTTTCCACACACATGGATAAACACCTTAACCACACCCAGAGACCTGGCACATGGCACCAAGCAGAATGTGTTAGCTTGCGTTCAGGGCATTGCAGGTTGAGAGATATTCAGCCACCAACTATGGCAAAACGCGTACGATTCTCCTGTGGCAGCACACGTGAGACACTTCTTTGCCAGCACACGTGAGATTCTCCTATGGCTCCACACGTGAGACTCTTGTGTGGCTTTCTCACTGCACTTGCACATTCATGCTGCTTCTCAACTTACATCCCTCAGCCAGTTGTCCACTGATATTTCTGGAGAATGGCATCTTAAATTACCATTGGCACAATCACCCAACTCCATGGCCTATGTTAAGATCAGATCTAGTACACCATTAACCCTTTCCAGTCATTACTGGAATTGTGAAGTCAGTGGCATGATGGGCTATAAAGATTACAGCTGGTACACCTTGAAAGCACTCATATACTATTCAGTGTTACCATATAAACTATAGGGCAGGTGCAACCTCAAAATAAAGGAGCCTAACTGAACTGGTCTTAGTTAAGCTATTAAACTAAAGGTTGCAAAACATTTATGTTAATTAGAAAAGTTAATTTATTACTTAAAACAATAGCCTAAAGCAATAAGTCAGTGCAGAGAAAATATCTGCATAAATGTAGCTGGCTGCTCTCCACACTGTGTCAGCACGGTTCTCTCGACTGTGTCAGCACGACTCTCCCCACTGTGTCAGCACGGCTCTCTCGACTGTGTCAGCACGGCTCTCCCCACTGTGTCAGCACGGCTCTCCCCACTGTGTCAGCACGGCTCTCTCGACTGTGTCAGCACGGCTCTCCCCACTGTGTCAGCACGACTCTCTCGACTGTGTCAGCACGACTCTCTCGACTGTGTCAGCACGACTCTCTCCACACTGTGTCAGCACGGCTCTCCCCACTGTGTCAGCACGGCTCTCCCCACTGTGTCAGCACGGCTCTCTCGACTGTGTCAGCACGACTCTCCACACTGTGTCAGCACGACTCTCCACACTGTGTCAGCACGACTCTCCACACTGTGTCAGCACGACTCTCCACACTGTGTCAGCACGACTCTCCCCACTGTGTCAGCACGACTCTCTCGACTGTGTCAGCACGACTCTCCACACTGTGTCAGCACGACTCTCCACACTGTGTCAGCACGACTCTCCACACTGTGTCAGCACGACTCTCTCGACTGTGTCAGCACGGCTCGCCACACTGTGTCAGCACGGCTCTCCCCACTGTGTCAGCACGGCTCTCCCCACTGTGTCAGCACGGCTCTCCAGACTGTGTCAGCACGACTCTCCACACTGTGTCAGCATGACTCTCCCCACTGTGTCAGCACGACTCTCCCCACTGTGTCAGCACGACTCTCTCGACTGTGTCAGCACGACTCTCTCGACTGTGTCAGCACGACTCTCTCCACACTGTGTCAGCACGGCTCTCCACACTGTGTCAGCACGGCTCTCCCCACTGTGTCAGCACGACTCTCTCGACTGTGTCAGCACGACTCTCTCGACTGTGTCAGCATGACTCTCCTCACTGTGTCAGCACGGCTCTCCTTGTCAGCTCAACTCTCCACACTGTGTCAGCACGGCTCTCCACACTGTGTCAGCACAACTCTCCTCACTGTGTCAGCACGGCTCTCCCGACTGTGTCAGCACAACTCTCCTCACTGTGTCAGCACGGCTCTCCCGACTGTGTACACTTTTTTTTGCTTTCTGCTTCGTTTGCACATTTGCAGAAATGTCATTAAAACTTTATGCACACAGCATCAAAACAAATTATACACACATTTCTAGTTTAATCAAAGGTGTGAATGTATCATTAATGGTTTGTGGTAAATACATTTTAATATGAAACAACTCATTGAAAGCATGAAACACCTTCATGAATTATTTGTAAAAAATCGGGGCTATAATCGCTTTACAAAAACAAGTAATTCTCTGAAACGGGTAACTCATTAAACATGATTGATGGAGTCCCCTTCTCCATGTCATGACTCATGAGTGGGACTAAGACAGCAAAATTAAAGACTAAATATTTTTTTTCAGTGGGGTAAAAACCACCTTCAAACAGCCAAAGCCGCTGGGCTACATTTGTTTGCATGGTTCAGGAAGATAAAATCACAGAATCTGTTTACTGTTGTCAATGGGCGACAAGGTGACAGCAGGGCTGGGGCTGTCAGTCAGCACCAACGCTAACAGGTACATTAGCCCCGACGCTAACGCAGGGACGGCCAGACACTGCAACTGTTGTCTCCGCCACCTCTGCTGTACAGCCCAGCCTGGAATCTGCCCAACATGCCATTCTGCAGTTAGGGTAAACAGGTGTGTCAGAAGTAACTGTAGTGTACAGGTTTGGAACTGGTAACAGACAGTGTAGTGTACAGGTTTGGAACTGGTAACAGACAGTGTAGTGTAACAGACAGTGTAGTGTGCAGGTCTGGAACTGGTAACAGACAGTGTAGTGTACAGGTTTGGAACTGGTAACAGACAGTGTAGTGTACAGGTTTGGAACTGGTAATTCAGGGGGGACTGTTGGAGTTGCACTGCATTGTCTGTGGTGACTGTGGTGTATATGTTGACAGGGTTGCCAACGTTCGCTTGGAGTGAGCGGGGGGGGGGGGGGGGATTGGCGAACGTAAGTTATTGAGCGGGGGGGTGGCGAACGTAAAATGGACACAAATTAAGTGTTATATCGTGATCTATCGATTGCTGGTGGTTGGCGTCAGAGCGAACTAGTAACTCATTGAATCATATATGTGGATCACAGAGGTAAATAAACTAGATTTTTTTTTCGGCGTGAGATATCGGAAGTGTGGCGTGAGAGCGTGTGAAAACGGTCAAATGCGTGTGTGTCTCACGCTCAATGCGTGAGAGTTGGCAACCCTGTGTTGAGCTAACTGTAGAATCTGTGGTGTGTGTGCTGACTGTGGTGTGTGTGGTGTGCTGACTGTTATGTCCGAGCTAACGGGGGGTATATGTGGTGTGTGTGGAGATTGATGCTGTAGTGACTGATTCTGTGCATTGCGGACAGTCTGCTTTCAATCAATTTGGCTTGCAGCAACATGCAGCCATATTTTTTACACACATCCACTTTCACCATCTGAATGTCCAGGATGTTGACTCCAAGTGATGGACAACTGCTCACTAAATGAGATTCCTCACTATAACTCTATTACATGCTGGGGGCTATCCAACGCCCTCTCAATGAAGGCAACCCAGAAACACATCAAACTCACACTTCCATGTAGTGCAGGAATGCACAAAGCAAAATGCTCTTTTTATGTTTGGTTTTACTGATGGTAATTGCAGCTAGAGGTAAAATGGAAAGATTTATAACCATTTCAGTGGTGGTGATGGTCGGTAGGATAGTGATACTGGTAGTCGGATAATGTTTGCAAAACCTTCCAGGTTCCTCAAAAGAGAAACTGTTCAAATCACATCCTCTGCATATTCACATAATCGAGAGCTGAATTCAGAATCAGATGATGAGGGCATGAGGGCGTGAAATAGCAAGCCCATGTCTCTGATCCTGTGACTGACAAAACGTAGACTGAACTCTAACCCTAACCCTTAGAGCAGGCAAGAGTCTTAGTGTGCTTAAACAAAACAAAAAACAACCACATTATATTTCTAATGCAATGATGGTCCACTCTAACCCTTCAAGAGCCCAGACCTTTGCCAGGTCTTCGGTTCACCTATAAACAGTGCTAACATGGAATAAATAAATAAATAACCATGATGTACACTTATTGAATTAATGATGTTCTACAGGCTAAATAAAAGTGACATATTGACATTCTAGAGAGAACATGACGAAATAGGTGTGACAAGCCCACCAAGACATCCAGTCAAGTCCAACATCGCAGACAGACACGGGGCTTCACCCTGGGAGTCAGACAGGAAAAATCACACTTTGATAGACCCAAACGAACAGCATCAGGATTACTCATGAGCCTCCAGGACGTGTCTTGCACGATCAGAACCGAACCAAATCAGACTGAAATTCTTCTTTGGCCAGCAGTCAACGCTAGACGAAGAGATGCTGAGGTGGCTTGCTAAGCGATTAGAGAGCCTGTCTCCGTTCTTCCAAAAGCGCTGATCCAGAATTGCCCCCGCGCCCTGCACACGGCGGCTGGCCGCGAGGCTCTGATCCACTCCCTGGATCACCTGCTTTGGGGTGCAGTTGTGTTGTGGAAGTCAATGTGCTTTTCTAATAATTCATAGTAATTCAGTGGCAAAGGTCACAATTGCATTGATTTGTCCGTCTGGAGGGAACTGACTGAGTCCTCTCTGTCACTAAAGATACGGCAAAAAAAAGTTAAATAAATACACTTTCAAGGGCTTATTTATGTAGTCTCTGGGCGTCATAGAAACGTCCCTGTTTACACTGTGCATGATCCAGACCAGAGTCCCTTTCTGAGTGTTCTATCCATCACATGAACACAGTAATAATGCAGCAGTGGCAGGAATCAGCCACCGGGCATCGGGGGCGTGGCTACCACACAGCCATGCCCATGTGAGGGAATTACATGTGTAGGCATTACACGTGAAGATATGACACGTGAAGAACACATGAACTGCTCCATGTTACAGCTTCAGATGCATCACGGCCCAACTATTCTCATCAGTGAACAGCTGTGGGTGAAATATGACTTCACGAAATCCTTGTGTCCTCCCAGGAACTAAACGTCTGGATGGTTTAATGTGGTGGATGGGGATGTTCTAATGAAAACTGGGTTGAGGATCAGGGAGCGGAACGAGGTGATATTAATGACTGCTGCCTCCCGCACGGACAGGCGCTCAGCTCAGCTGCTTAGAGCTGCAAAGAAGTAAGAGCAAGGGAAAAGAGCAAGATGATTCCTCACACACATACACCCTGAACACACATACACCCTGAACACACATGTACACTGAACACACATACACCCTGAACACACATGTACACTGAACACACATGTACACTGAACACACATACACCCTGAACACACATGTACACTGAACACACATGCACATTGAGCACATATGCACCCTGAACACACATACACCCTGAACACACATGTACACTGAACACACATACACCCTGAACACACATACACCCTGAACACACATACACCCTGAACACACATGTACACTGAACACACATACACCCTGAACACACATGTACACTGAACACACATGCACATTAAGCACATATGCACCCTGAACACACATACACCCTGAACACACATGTACACTGAACACACATGCACATTGAGCACATATGCACCCTGAACACACATACACCCTGAACACACATGTACACTGAACACACATACACCCTGACACACATACACCCTGAACACACATGTACACTGAACACACATACACCCTGAACACACATACACCCTGACACACATACACCCTGAACACACATGTACACTGAACACACATGCACATTGAGCACATATGCACCCTGACACACATACACCCTGAACACACATACACCCTGAACACACATGTACACTGAACACACATACACCCTGAACACACCTACACCCTGACACACATACACCCTGAACACACATGTACACTGAACACACATGCACATTGAGCACATATGCACCTTGAACACACATACACACATGTACACTGAGCACACGTGCACCCTGAACACCCATACAGACTGAGCACACTTACACCCTGAACACACATGCATTGCACTTTTTTTGCAAAACTAACAACACAATAATTATACAAAACTTAGACTTAGACTGACACAGACGCACACTGGAGCAGGACTCCAGAGCATCTCCAGAGCAGGAGCAGACACGCGGTCTTTGTCTGGTCTGCTGGTGGGGCTACAAACTGCACCTACCCTCCTGATTGGCTCCAGAGAAGCATCAATATCTCTCCTGTAGTGGCCCCTCCCCCCTCCTCAATGACTCTCATGTACAGATACAATATATTAAGAGGTTGCAGTAACTATCTTGGAGACAATGCCTGGGTTCATTCCATCTTTCTGGTCCATTTCCTGCTGTCTGGTGCCCAGTTCTGATTGGACAGGGTAAACATATATCTTCTCAGTCTCCTGCAAGCATTTCAGTATTTCAGTATTATGTTACTGTTGTTTTCTCACGTGTAACTTTGCAAGTATAATAAAATTATATTACATAACAGAATATATACATTTTAGTTTTCAAACTAGTCTTTTAAAAATTGCCCCACATATATTATTTTAGTGTCGTTTATTTTATTCAGTTTATTCTGTTTCTACACAGTTTTTTTGTGCGTTTCATGTTTTACATAGGGTACCCTGTCCTTTCATCATGGGGTATCACTTTCAGTTTCTAACCATTTAATTTAAGTGTTTTTCTTTAATTATTTGCAACAATAGTTCACATTTATTGATATTTAAATGTACTTTTAAATTTTTGTTTAGGCTTAAAATGCACACAAGGTTTGAATCAATTTCTTTCATGTCATATATTTCTTTGATGTAGCGGCCGGCAGCTCCCATATGTGACACTGATGAGACACAAGCATCCACACTGCATGGCGATCTCTCACAGATTTAAAGAAGAACACATAATGAATATGAACCTTGCTTGAGGAGCTCATCTTTCCCTCTATATTTCACTTCTCATTTTGTGTTTCCTTGAGTAACCTGCTGTATCTGTGCTGCTTTTCAGGACAGTTTAGTAAACAGTCTGCGCTGAAAACAAGTGTTTAATGGAGCTGGAGAAATAAGTCCCTTGTTAAAGGAATCTGTCCTGTGGTAAAGGTCCTCAGGCAGCACTTGGGCTGAACCACGCAGAGTAATGTAACACCACTGATCCAGGCAGAGTAATGTAACACAGCTGTGCCACACAGAGTAATGTAACACCACTGGACCACGCAGAGTAATGTAACACCGCTCATCCATACAGAGAAATGTAACACAGCTGTATCACGAAGAGTAATGTAACAGCTGTACCATGCAGAGTAATGCAACACCGCTGATCCATGCAGAGTAATGCAACACCGCTGATCCATGCAGAGTAATGTAACACTGCTGATCCATGCAGAGTAATGTAACACAGCTGTACCACGCAGAGTAATGTAACACAGCTGTACCACGCAGAGTAATGTAACACAGCTGTACCACGCAGAGTAATGTAACACCACTGTACCATGCAGAGTAATGTAACACAGCTGTACCACGCAGAGTAATGTAACACCACTGATATAGGTATGATGGATGATGTGACAAATCTCCAGCCGTTGCCATATACAACACCTACAGAGATCCAACAAGGTACTGCATATGACTGCAGGTGTATACAGACATGCCAGGCCCACAGAGGACAGAGTGGTAATAGAGCTGACATGGGTAAAAGAGCTGAAAGGGGTAATAAGAATTGACAGGGGTAATGGACAGGAGCTACCTGATCTGACACAGGTGACAGGTGTGACCTAAGTCATACAGAGATTATACCACTCCACGAACAAAAGGTACAGAGGTGGTGTAGATTGTAGGGAGCTGATTAAGAAGTATGTTAGAGGTGTCATAGGAGTGGTGGTGATGGGAGTGTAGTGGAGGGAGTGTAGTAGTGGTGGTGGGAGTGTGGTGATGGAGGTAGGTAGTGTGTAGTGGTGGTGGTGGTGGGAGTGTGGTGGTGGGAGTGATGGTAGTGGTGGTGGGAGGGTGGTGGTGGGAGTGTAGTAGTGGTGGTGGTGGTGGGAGTGTGGTGGTGGGAGTGATGGTAGTGGTGGTGGGAGTGCAGTGGAGGGAGTGTAGTAGTGGTGGTGGGAGTGTGGTAATGGAGGTAGGTAGTGTGTAGTGGTGGTGGTGGTGGTGGTGGGAGTGTGGTGGTGGGAGTGATGGTAGTGGTGGTGGGAGTGTGGTGGTGGGAGTGTGGTGGTGGGAGTGATGGTAGTGGTGGTGGGAGGGTGGTGGTGGGAGTGCAGTGGAGGGAGTGTAGTAGTGGTGGTGGGAGTGTGGTAATGGAGGTAGGTAGTGTGTAGTGGTGGTGGTGGTGGGAGTGTGATGGTAGTGGTGGGGGTGATGGTGGTGGTGGTGGTGGTGGGAGTGATGGCATGGCGGTGGTGGGGGTGATGGTGGTGGTAGTGGTGGTGGGAGTGTAGTGGAGGGAGTGTAGTAGTGGTGGTGGTGGAGGGAGTGTAGTAGTGATGGTGGTGGTGGGAGTGATGGTAGTGGTGGTGGGAGTGTAGTGGAGGGAGTGTAGTAGTGGTTGTGGGAGTGTGGTGATGGAGGTAGGTAGTGTGTAGTGGTGGTGGTGGTGGTGGTGGGAGTGTGGTGATGGAGGTGGGTAGTGTGTAGTGGTGGTGGTGGTGGTGGTGGGAGTGTGGTGATGGAGGTGGGTAGTGTGTAGTGGTGGTGGGAGTGATGGTATGGTGGTGGTGGTGGTGGGAGTGATGGTAGTGGTGGTGGGAGGGTGGTGGTGGGAGTGATGGTAGTGGTGGTGGGAGTGTAGTGGAGGGAGTGTAGTAGTGGTGGTGGGAGTGTGGTGATGGAGGTAGGTAGTGTGTAGTGGTAGTGGTGGGAGTGATGGTAGTGGTGGTGGGAGGGTGGTGGTGGGAGTGTAGTGGAGGGAGTGTAGTAGTGGTGGTGTTGGTGGGAGTGTGGTGATGGAGGTAGGTAGTGTGTAGTGGTGGTGGTGGTGACATCGATTTACTAGGACGTAACAGTTAGCAGCTCATGTTGGTAATTTCACATCTCCCCTGTCAGCAATTTGTTTTGTGTTTATTCATAATTTTGGAAAAATACCATCATCCACTTTAGAAAAAGTGTTCTGCTTTACACTGAACCCTACAGCACAGCGCAAAGTAGCCCTGTCATTAAGTAGCCCTGTCATTAAGTAGCGCTGTCATTAACCGAGTCGAGCTGAATCGGTGGACAGGAGGAACCAGGAACCTTCAACCTGCATAAACACACACACACACACACACGCACGCACGCACACACGCACACACGCACACACATCTCAGTTGTGACAGCCATCTGTGGCAAAGAGACTCTGACAAATCACTGAGGTTGTTAGCAAAATGACCACCTCCACTGTGGTTTGAACATTCACAAAAGCCTGACACTTTTTCTGTCAGATCACAGACACCCTGCATATATAAACACACACACACACACACACACACACACACACATACAGGGTACAAGCACGCACATATACACACAAACCACACACAAATGCACGCACACACACACACACACACACACACACACACACACACACACACACACACACACACACACACACACGAATATGCACACACAGCACAAAAGTGTCCAGTGTCCTAGTGTGTTTCAGAGGGAGACAGGAACACACTGCTGTCCTGACCCCTAATGTCTTCATACATCAGCCTTTGCCCCATATCAGGTTCGAGCTGTGCTGACCTGTGGAATTGTGTACTGAAGCATTACTGAGAGGGGGTCCCTCTGGTGGACAGTGGCAGAACTACACTGACACAATAACCGACAGCACTATAGCTAGGCACACTGACGAACACACTCACACCACAGACACACTCCCCTATCTTCCCTTCACAGTCTCCATACTGAACTACATATTGCATCAGATGTGCCCCAGATACCGGCTCTCAGGGGCGCGTGTGTTTAGTGTGCCTGTGTGTGTGTGTGTGTGTGTGTGAGCCTGTGTGCTAGAGAGTGTGTATGCATGTGTGGTGTGTATGTATAAGTGTAAAGGTTTGAAATGTTTATGCATAAGTGCCTTTGTGCAGTGGCCGCAAACCTCTACATAAACCTTATACCCTTTCCATAAGGCTAAACTAAATCAAAAACAAAATAAATGACTAAATCAAGGTCTAAATATTAGTGAACAAGATTTTGCACTGCAAAAGTAAATCATGTCAGTTAAAAAAAAAAATGAACTCATAGATTGCTCTTGTGAATTAAACAGCACTGCTCCATGAGCACATGGGACCAGTCGGCAGGCTCTAGGTTCTTAAAACTGCACACCGGCTCATTTGGCCGTGGGCCCCCCAGGACACTCAATGGCAGAGACAGAAATAGTAGCGTGTTCATAAATGAGCGCACATGGCGAACAGAGCCTGACGTAACCCAGAGAAACGCATGACAGGAAAGTCCCACCAACACACCACGCTGTTGTACGATCTTCCCTGCAGACAACCATCACTACAACAATGCATCTGCCCTGCAGTCAGCAAGCTGGTATGCAAGGAGCCAGGGTACGGTGACCACACACACACACACACACACACACACAATCATCATCACAGAGAGAAACACAAGGTGTACAGGTACAGCAGAAGCCACATCACTTACCCAGAAGATGAGGTTGAAGAAGAACATGGAGTATTTCAGACAGCACAAACAGCCTCGTGCCATGTTGCACTTCTTGAACTCTAGAAGGAACACAAATGACAGGTCCAGGTAAAACACCACGTATTTACTGCCTTTGGGGGCGCTGGGCCTCGTGCCCTTGTCGGCTGGGGCTGTGGTCTGAGCGGCGCCGTCCGCGGCCGTCTGCCGTGACCCTGCGGAGCCGTAGAAGGCGCCTGCGGTGAAGCCCCTGCCCCCGAACGGCCGGCCCGAGTTGGAGGCGTGTGCAAAGTTAGAAGCGTGGCTGTCCACGGAGGGGCTGTGATGGATGACGGACTCCTCACTACTCGACTTCTCCATGCTCTGGGTCTGCAGCTGTTTCTAGTCCATCCTCCACCATGTCGCTCAGAACGCAAAGTCGGAATGTCCGGCTAACCGTGAGGCGCCGGCGTCCTGCCCGCCCCCTGACACCCAGCGTGGGAACCAGCAGAACTGGATCTTTTACGTTTAACCCACGGCTGCTCTGTGTGGCCCAGAATGCAGTGCGAGTCCCGGTAGTGGCTGTGGGAATCTCCAGCAGTCAGCACGTCTCCACCTGTGCCCTGGGAGTGGGTGTCAGGCCACAGCTCAATCAGCTGTTCCTCTCCGCCTGCTGACCACCACAGGAAGAACCAAGAGTTCACACAGCTTCTAACTTCCCCTCCCCTCTCCTCTCTTCTCCTCCCCTCTCCTCTCTTCTCCTCCCCTCTCCTCTCTTCTCCTCCCCTCTCCTCTCTTCTCCTCCCCTCTCCTCTCTTCCCCTGCCCTCTCCTCTCTTCTCCTCCCCTCTCCTCTCTTCTCCTCCCCTCCCCTCTATCTTCTGTGCTGCACTGGGGCGTCTCGTAGAACCTCCATAATCTGCTTTAGAGTCTCGTGGTGCTTGGAGCCTTGCTCTCTCCTAGTCTCTTCTCATCTCCTTTCATCTCCTCTGGTCTCCTTTCCTTTCCTCTGGTCTCCTTTCGTCTCCTCTGGTCTCCTTTCGTCTCCTGTCTCCCGCTCTCTGCTGTGCCCGCGCTCTCGATCTCAGAGCTGCTGCCGTTATCGGCAGCAGGAGCTTCTACGGGGCATTCCCTATACAGCACTGAGCCGTATCCCCCCCCCCCCCTCTCTCTCTCTCTAACCCTCCCCCTTGCTCTCTCTCCCTCCCCCTCTTTCCCTTTCTCTCCTTCTACTGGCTCCTCCTCTCTGTTGCTAGCCAATAGGAAGGCAGCAGAAGCCAAAGCCCACAGCTGACAGTGTGTCTTTAATAAGCTCATCATTCCTGTGCTTCCTGCCCGTATTACTGCACCACTCACGTTCGATGTGGCCTGTACAGGGATGAATAAAGTAAAAAAAAAAATGTAATAAAATAAAATAAAAAAAACTGGAGTGGCAAGTATATGTATCTTCATATTACACAACACATTCTGTCAATCAAATAAAAACACACCAGACAGTGGAGCTGAAGCAGTTGACCCTCAAGATGACCCTTATGCTGACCCTTATCACTGTTCTGCCATTTGAACCCGTGGTCCTGTGCAACACCTGCAGGGCTACACTTGGCTATGAACACTGGTTTATAATGGTGCAAGTAAGACCCTGACCACTCTGTGTGGACCATGATTACTCTGTGTGGATCCTCACCGCTCTGTGAAGACCCTGAATGCCCTGTGAGGACCCTGATTGCTCTGTGAGGACCCTGAATGCACTGTGAGGACCCTGATTGCACTGTGAGGACCCTGAGTGCACTGTGAGGACCCTGAGTGCACTGTGAGGACACTGAGTGCACTGTGAGGACCCTGATTGCTCTGTGAGGACCCTGATTGCTCTGTGAGGACCCTGATTGCTCTGTGAGGACCCTGATTGCTCTGTGAGGATCCTGATTGCTCTGTGAGGACCCTGAATGCACTGTGAGGACCCTGAATGCACTGTGAGGACCCTGATTGCACTGTGAGGACCCTGATTGCTCTGTGAGGACCCTGAGTGCTCTGTGAGGACACTGAGTGCACTGTGAAGACCCTGAATGCCCTGTGAGGACCCTGAATGCACTGTGAGGACCCTGATTGCACTGTGAGGACCCTGATTGCTCTGTGAGGACCCTGAGTGCTCTGTGAGGACACTGAGTGCACTCTGAAGACCCTGAATGCCCTGTGAGGACCCTGATTGGTCTGTGAGGACCCTGAATGCACTGTGAGGACCCTGATTGCACTGTGAGGACCCTGAGTGCACTGTGAGGACCCTGAGTGCACTATGAGGACCCTGATTGCTCTGTGTAGTCTTCGTGCCACCCACTCACAGCCTTGTAGGGAGCACTGATGACCCCCCGCGCCTTAGGAATTATAGCACCATTTCAAGCATGGAAACTGGATAGGGCCGTACACTTATTCAGTGCTGTCCTACAGAGAGCCAGGGACATATTCCAGATTACCTGCCACTCACCCACGGAGCGATGATGAGCAGCCATCAAATCGTGACAAAAATTCAGAGGGATGTTGAGTTTCACCTGAGGAGGAGCGGCTGATCTAGGTCATATGTCCCATGCCTGTGCGAATCTGAACTGACTGAACACGCTACACTGTAATAGGGGAAACTCTGCTGTCTGCATTCAAATTGCCCTTATGGATTACAAAAAGAACTAGAAAATCAATAATAAACATATATTAACGGGGCATGTTCAGGACTGTGTCTGCTTTTTACTGCACTTGGGGAACGGCAGGCCAGCACTGGCTCATTGAAGCAGACATTCAAACATTCACTTGACTTGCCTGTGAGCATGTGAAGTGTTTCTCATCTAATTAACCATGAGGACTCTAGTTTTAAAGGAGGTTTTTATTCAGTTTTTGAAACAAAGACTCAATTTGGTAGAATAAAGCGTCAGACATATTAGAGCCAGTAATGACGCTCCTCAGCGCACAAGCACACACACACACACACGCACGCACGCACGCACACGCACGTACGCTACAGAAGACGATTTAAGTACAATAACAATGTGTTTGGTAGAAAACCTAAATGAGTAGGACACACGTGAATCCAGCTGCCATGGTTTATTCCTGTATTATGATCTTTGTTTCCTGTGGCTGAAGTGCCAACAGCAGCACTTCATCCTTCAGGTTTGGTGTTTTCCCCCATTTGCAGGTGCATGCTGCATCTGTGCCAACACTCTCCATAATCTACAGCAAACATCAACACACATGCGGCACAGTTAGATTTGAGTAGTGTCAAATGAGAGAGAGAGAGAGAGAGAGAGAGAGAGAGAGAGAGAGGTTCTGTTAATTTTTTTCATCTGAATTGTATGGATATAACTGGCCTTTGGGCCAGATGGTCTGGTCAGTGCAGTGGTATAAAGACAGGTGGCCAACTCCATGAGGGTCAAAGTGAACACTCTCAGTGTGTAAGGGTGAGCACTCTCAGTGTGTAAGGGTGAGCACTCTCAGTGTGTAAGGGTGAGCACTCTCAGTGTGTAAGGGTGAGCACTCAGTGTGTAAGGGTGAGCACTCTCAGTGTGTAAGGGTGAGCACTCTCAGTGTGTAAGGGTGAGCACTCTCAGTGTGTAAGGGTGAGCACTCAGTGTGTAAGGGTGAACACTCAGTGCGTAAGGGTGAACACTCAGTGCGTAAGGGTGAACACTCTCAGTGTGTAAGGGGGAACACTCTCAGTGTGTAAGGGTGAGCACTCAGTGTGTAAGGGTGAACACTCAGTGTGTAAGGGTGAACACTCAGTGTGTAAGGGTGAGCACTCTCAGTGTGTAAGGGTGAGCACTCAGTGTGTAAGGGTGAACACTCTCAGTGTGTAAGGGTGAACACTCTCAGTGTGTAAGGGTGAACACTCAGTGTGTAAGGGTGAACACTCAGTGTGTAAGGGTGAACACTCAGTGTGTAAGGGTGAACACTCTCAGTGTGTAAGGGTGAGCACTCAGTGTGTAAGGGTGAACACTCTCAGTGTGTAAGGGTGAGCACTCAGTGTGTAAGGGTGAACACTCTCAGTGTGTAAGGGTGAGCACTCTCAGTGTGTAAGGGTGAGCACTCAGTGTGTAAGGTGGAACACAATCCACCCGGACCCTTAACACCGCCTCATCACTTCACCACACAAACAGGTAATTGTGAAGCTCTGATTTCAGGAGGTTCAGAAGGACCATCAGCAGGCAGCTTTACTAACATTTCTGAGAGGAAATATAATCCTCCATTTCACTGGTCAGCATTCCTGACCACAGCCATTACACCCCATGACTGCACACCATTCAGACCTTCAGGTTCATGTCAGTGTACATTTTAATTACATTCTGTTAGCTTTACACACTATTTATAATGCTGTGAAAATTATTGTAATCTACAAGCAAATAGCAATATTATGGTATTTCTAAATAGCACACACAACTAATCAGCCCCTTAGAAACACTTAATGGCTGAATGGGTTTAGGTGCACAAACCTTACAATTTCTCACCCTGCTGGTCAGACTCTCTCCAGTTGGTCAGAGACTCTCCTGTTCGTTGCTGTTCCCCAAGCCCAAGCCCAGCTCCACCCTGTTGATTGTTGCTCTGTTTCTGTACCACAGGATAATTATATTTGACCAGACACTTCTCCACACAGCATCACCACTGATATTCCAGTGGCGTCATAGCTACTGTATGTTTATCGGTCACAACAGCGTTGCTGGGTTTTGGATGTGTCAGTGTCACTACGGGATTAAAAGTAGTCCACTAACCAAAAATATCTGACCACTGATGAAAACCTAGAGGAGGAGAAGACACCCTGTATATGGGCACACATGGGCTGTAGTCTTTAACTACACACCTACAACATCTTTTAAAAAATGAATGCTTCTAATAAAGTGGGCGGTGATAATATATAATAGGCTGAATTGTATTTATCAGCATGTGAGTGACAATGAGGGTGGATACACAGTACTTTATGATTCCCTCTGTAGCAGAATACATCCAGCATCTCATAGGGGTTGTGTGTGAGAGACGGTGGATGTGTGTGTGAAAGACAGGGGTTGTGTGTGTGAGAGATGGGAGATGTGTTTGTGTGAGATGGGGTTTCTGTGTGTGTGTGTGTGTGTGTGAGAGAGAGAGAGAGAGAGAGAGAGAGGGGAGCTGTGTGTGTGTGTGTGTGTGAGTGAGAGGGGGGTTGTGTGTGTGTGAGAGAGAGGGGAGTTGTACGTGTGCGTGTGAGAGGGAAGTTGTGTGTGTGTGTTTGAGGGGGCTTGTGTGTGTGTGTGTGTGTGTGTGTGTGTGTGTGTGTGTGTGAGGGGGTTGTGTGAGTGTGTGTGAGGGGGCTTGTGTGTGTGAGAGAGGGGAGTTGTGTGTGTGTGTGTGTGTGTGTGTGTGTGTGTGTGTGTGTGTGAGAGAGAGAGAGAGAGAGAGACAGGCGGGGGAGGTGTCTGTCCACTCTCAGACCTCTTTTCTCTGGTTAGGGGTGCTGCTGCGTGGTGATAAGCACATATAAATCACTGTGTCCTCCAGTGTGCACTGCAGCACAGGAATAAAACAGTTTACCTTCCTGCCTCACTCCTCAGACGCGTCGGTCCATTGAAACTGTCCCTCTCCTCCTGTAGAGGCTAACAGACGAGCAGACTGCAGGGTGGAGGAGAGCTCTGTTTACACTGCTCTGTGACTCACTAATAAGAATGAATAGTACTTCTGCATAAGTGGATTATACTGAAGCTGCACAGGGTGAAGTGATTCCACTGAAAGACAGAGATCAATGCACATTTAGGAGTTTTCCCAGCACGTGTAACCTGGAGATTGAGTTAGAAACACCTTAACGAGTCCCCTTAAGGGGCCCCCTTAACCTGGAGTCCCTTTAACCAGTCCCCTTTAACCAGTATGCCTACACTCTTCAGGAGAGTAGGAGCTCTTCCAGTGAACTGCAAAAATCCATTAGATCTGCCATTTGAAAAGAGACACCACTTCTAATGTAGCATCGAAATTAGACAGCAGAGTAAAAGGGTTCTTCAGGAGAACATGATAAGTTCAGAGAAGATCTATAAAAGCATTTTAGCATTGTTTTTTATTGCTGAGCTCGAGACTCGTGTGAATCAGGAGGTCAGCAGCTGACAGTCAACCCTCAGACTCAACATGGGAGACAGGAGCGTAATCTCCAGCCTGCAGAGCATGGCGATCATCATTCACACAACTCTGCTCGACAAGACAAGAGACAGTTCCGTAGTCAAGGGTATTCGCTCCACGTTAATGACGACACAACTCGTTTGCCGTCAAGACGTTCGGCTCTCAAAGGGCCTCTTCCAACCCCTCACTGCTGTCAGCTGACTCATCACTCATGGGAATGTAAATAAGTCAACGAATGGATTGATTCTGACAGAGAACAAGTCCCACCTGTCCTATAGCTCCTGCTCTTAGTCACTCAGTCCTGCGAGGATTCATGGAGACACAGGCACCCCAGGCTGGGACCCTTTAAAAGACCACACATCTCTCACAGGCACTAAAGGGCATTACGGCCCTCTGAATAAGCACAGACAATCAGGCATCCAGCGCCTGGCAACAGCCCGACTCCGCAGTGTCTGCCTATCTGGGCCACAGCACGTCACCTCTGGTTATACTTAGCTGCTCAGTACCGCTAGTGCCTGTCCTCTTGCTCTGTGGAGAAACAGCACTATTCTGAGCTGCTGACTAAAGTTAGATGCCTATTTAGAGTGAAAAGCTCTAATAGATGTGAACATCAAGCTCATTATGTGTACGGAAGCTGATGCCTGAGGCTTCTCCAGGTTTGCCGTAACTCCTCAGTGACTCATTAAGGTGTCTGATGCGGAAGGCTAAAAATCTAGTAGGAGTCTTTGCACTTTGGTCTTCAGTGTTCACTCACAAAGGCTGGGCAGGACGAGCTGTGTGTAATGCTAAGCTATAAGCAACACACTGGGTTCCTATATGAGGAGACCATCTCAGGACTGAACTCACGCCTGGACCCGTTTCCCTTGAGCCATGTATGCTAGCAAGGCTAATTGTATGCTAGCAAAGCTAATGTGTGGCTGTGCTATTCACCTGCTGCTAGTCTTCACAGTTCTCTGAGGTTGTCGGTACGACACACAGATGATGAAACAGTGGCTGCTGGCAGATGAGGTTGTTTTTAAATGAACCCTGTCAAGGTTCCTCTTTGATGAAGTTAATTGGCTAATTCTCTCCATTGTTCAAGGCCATTTCACCACTTTTTGTTTTTAGTTTTTTCTTCTTTTTGATCATACAAAACAAAACCCAGTCTGTCACTGAGCGTGCTCAGAAAGGGCATGTGTCAGTTAGTAATGACGTTCAGTGACCCACAGAGAGAGAGGTAGGCAGTAAGAGAAAGACAGAAAGACAGACAGAGAGAATGATGGATACAGAGACACAGTGAGATACATACATAGGGACAGTGAGACATACAAAGAGACAGACAGACAGAGAGAATGATGGATACAGAGACACAGTGAGATACATACATAGGAACAGTGAGACATACAAAGAGACAGACAGACAGAGAGAGAGATGATTTTACTAAATGATGATGGTACTAATGGCAGGACAAACCATGTCTTTGTCTCAGCCACATGCCTCAGCACGTGTGGCCTGAGCAGGCAGGGGCCACAGGTCACACATCATAATTACTTGCTTCAGAAAGAATGACAAACCAATGCCAGTTTTAACAGTTTAGATGTTTCATGATTATTAAGCAAATTACATTCCAGCACACTACAGTGCTTGAATAAATTTTGGTTGCTTTCCTATGAAACCTCACATGACAGGTCAGTTTAGCTGAACAACACTTGAAATATACCTCAGCATGAATGTTTTTGCTACACTTGACATGTCTATCAAAATGGAACAGTCTATGTTTTAACTGCGATATGGAGGCTGAGATAATAAATGACACAAACATAACCTGAAACTAACATGACATAGTAAAGTGAGTTTTTAGTCTAAACTCTGACCTCTGAGAAGAGACAACTGTGGCAAACATGACACGTGTTTATACGACCTGTCAACAGAGACAAACCATCAGACCACACATGGAGAGAGAGAGAGAGAGAGAGAGAGAGAGAGAGAGAGAGAGAGAGAGAGAGAGAGAGAGAGAGAGAGAGAGAGAGAGAGAGTAAGAAAACCACCAGCTTCATATGGTAGACTTTGGGATCTAGATTAACATGGAGAGACAGTAGAGCAGCCAAACAACTGAAAAGATGAGTCAAATGACAGTTTGATCAGTCAAACCACAGAATTGGTCAGCCACACAACAAACCCGCCAAACTGACAGAGATGATCAGCCAAACAACAGAGGAGCCAAATGGCAGAATAGATCATCCAAATGACATAAGCAGGGCAAACAGTTGAAGTGGCCCTGTAATGTTCTGAGAAGAACATGTCTGCAATAAGCCTGTAGCAGCTCTCCACAGTGTGTGTCTGCAGCAAAAACCTGGCTATACACTGGAATTCATTTTACATGTTGAGAAATGTATGTACATTTATCACAGATTAATGGGTAAATCAGACATAGCCTCTCCGTCTCTAACCCAGCTCTAAAACATGTCTATCCAGGCTCAAACCCAGCTCTAGAACATGTCTATCCTGGCTCAAACCCAGCTCAAAACCAGCTCTAGAACATCTCTATCCCAGCTCAAACCCAGCATGAGATTCAGCAGCTAATTTCATATGATTTGTGCTGCAAGGAATGTAAATGAGTAATAACGGAGAGCGTTGAAGGTAGTGCCCGTGCTGCGCAGAGCCCTTACACCTCCGTCAGCACCACAGTGCCAAATGGTGCTTAATATATCACAGACATTTTACATTATGAATCACCGCAGTCACATCAGCTTCTGGTTATCAGTTTAATGGCAGTAAATTTAAATAAAGGTCAGCAGGGAAATGGGCTGGAGACTCCTCAGCATGTGGGTAACATCCACATACACCCACCTACACCACCCATGACACCACCCACACCCACTCACAACCCCTCCCTCACACATACACACACCTACAGCACCCATGACACCACCCACACCCACTCACAACCCCTCCCTCACACATACACCCACCTACAGCACCCATGACACCACCCACACCCACTCACAACCCCTCCCTCACACATACACCCACCTACAGCACCCATGACACCACCCACACCCACTCACAACCCCTCCCTCACACATACACCCACCTACAGCACCCATGACACCACCCACACCCACTCACAACCCCTCCCTCACACATACACACACCTACAGCACCCATGACACCACCCACACCCACTCACAACCCCTCCCTCACACATACACCCACCTACAGCACCCATGACACCACCCACACCCACTCACAACCCCTCCCTCACACATACACCCACCTACAGCACCCATGACACCACCCACACCCACTCACAACCCCTCCCTCACACATACACCCACCTACAGCACCCATGACACCACCCACACCCACTCACAACCCCTCCCTCACACATACACTCACCTACAGCACCCATGACACCACCCACACCCACTCACAACCCCTCCCTCACACATACACACACCTACAGCACCCATGACACCACCCACACCCACTCACAACCCCTCCCTCACACATACACCCACCTACAGCACCCACACCCACTCACAACCCCTCCCTCACACATACACCCACCTACACCACCCACACCCACTCACAACCCCTCCCTCACACATACACACCCCTACACCACCCACACCCACTCACAACCCCTCCCTCACACATACACCCACCTACACCACCCACACCCACTCACACCCCTCCCTCACACATACACACCCCTACACCACTCACACCCACTCACAACCCCTCCCTCACACATACACACCCCTACACCACCCATGACACCACCCACACCCACTCACAACCCCTCCCTCACACATACACACCCCTACACCACCCACACCCACTCACAACCCCTCCCTCACACATACACACCCCTACACCACCCACACCCACTCACAACCCCTCCCTCACACATACACCCACCTACACCACCCACACCCACTCACAACCCCTCCCTCACATACACACACCTACACCACCCATGACACCACCCACACCCACTCACAACCCCACACACAAACACAAAGAAATATGTGCACGTAATATGTGCACGTATGCAGAAAAATGTACACACACGCATACACAACCATGTGCATGCACACACAGATAGTGAGTGTGTGTTTGAGTGAGTGTGTAGGAGCTGCTTGTGGTCAGTGATGAGACAGAAGCTCCGCCCTGCAGCCACTCCCACCCTACTGCACTACACAGCTGGCCACAGAGACAGAGAGAGAGAGAGGAAGAGAAGGAGAAACAGAGAGAGAGAGAGAGAGAGAGGAAGAGAAGGAGAGAGAGAGAGAGAAATATTGATGAGAAGGACTAAGTGTGTAGATCAGGTAGCTGACCCAGGGCTGCAGAAGGACCTGCTGGATCAGCACATGCAGCTGAGATGCAGTGGAGCAGACGGAGGAAGCAGTCACAGATATGAATTAATAGCCTGCTTAGTAGATTAGTTAGCTGCGTCACCATGGAAACCATTGCTATCTTAATCAGTGTCATGTACACAAGTGACATGACCCAACGAAATAGCATATGTGACAGACTGAATGCGGAGGTGTTCCACAAAAACACCAAGAAATGCTTCTAAGAAAACATTTTTTAACAAGCATGCAACC
This sequence comes from Brachyhypopomus gauderio, assembly GCF_052324685.1. Classification (NCBI taxonomy): domain Eukaryota; kingdom Metazoa; phylum Chordata; class Actinopteri; order Gymnotiformes; family Hypopomidae; genus Brachyhypopomus; species Brachyhypopomus gauderio. The sequence goes on from NC_135212.1 coordinate 7,996,067, forward strand.
ATCTGTGAGGAGAACATCTTCACAGTCCTGTCTGCTGTCACACACTGTATGATGGCAAGTGGTATGTAAGCACCCCATAGTGTTCGACACATCTGGCATAACTTCTAATTTTATGCAGAAATTTGTTACAGTGTTTTTGAGATTGGGAGTTGGTTCATATATCAGATCTCACCCATTAGAGGTTGGAAAAGTGGCTCTTTGAGCACTGATGGAACTCTGTGCTGTCCCTGAACCCTAGTGCACAGACGCTCTCTGTGCTGTCTGCAGAGCAGTGGCATGGTTCCTCATGGTTCCTCATGATTCCTCATGATTCCTCAGCTGTTTTGTCCTCGCAGTGAGTGTCAGTCCAGCTTCAGAGAGCCCTCAAGACTCTGCTCATGGAAGCCGCTGTCCGTAGGGCACAGGCCCTCAAAATCATCTTCAGGTAGAAACGGCTCCACACTCTTCTGACTGAGTAGAACAACATCCAGCCACCATGTGTAAAAGTCATGATCAACCTCATGTAAGAGCAGTAAGAGTGGTCTGCTGCGACTGCTCTGCTCAAGGCAGTGACTAATATCATATGGCAGTCCTTCTCCCATTAGAAGGTCTGGATCTAGCATCAGTCTTTGTTTCAGGCTTGTAAAGCAGAGCCATAACCATTATTTTATTTTATTTTACTTTATTTTAATTTTCTAGACAGCTGAGAGCAGCTGCCAGCGTTTGGTGACCTTCAGATGTGCAGGTGACATCACAGGAAGTGATCGGTGAACAGGCCACACATGGTGAATGCACATGGTGTGCACGTGCGCGTGTGTGTGTTTGTACTTTGCCATTTCCTAATGGCCCACAGAAAATGGAGTGTAAGTGTGTGTGTGTGTGTGTGTGTGTGTGTGTGTGGGTCTAGGGTTGCTGTGATGTCAGGTCAGCAATTCCATTCTAGCTTCAGACCCTGGCGCCAGCAAGTCTGCTAGCCTTGGTTATTCCTGCTGATCCACAGGTGTGTGTGTGTGTGTGTGTGTATGTGTGTGTGTGTGTGTGTGTGTGTGTGTACTCAGCTGCTCTCTGTAGTCAGTGGATTCCCTTTCAGTTCAAATTTGCTATTTAAAACATTAATTACAACAAGTATAGGTGCTTTTATCAAATATCTCCAAGAAGGACATGCAACTAAGATCAGATTAAAGTATTAACTGGTCATTAACTGGTCATCTTCATCCTCTCTAAGACGAGTGTAAGTGAGAACTCAAACTTCAGCAGAACAAGAGCAGATCTCCCGCTTCAAAGTCCTGCCACACTGGGTCCTGCGTCTGCCTCACAGGATATTTGCCACACACGGGACGTTTGCCACACGGGGTTCTGCGTCTGCCACACGGGGTCCTGCGTCTGCCACACGGGGGTGTTTGTGCAAGGCCGACTTCTGCCGACTTCTTTGCACACTCTTTGATATTCTCTCCCTGTCCACCTCAAGAGTGCAGTTAATAATTCCAGAACTTTCACTGTTCAAGCTCCCAGAATGTCACAATTTTCTTCATTCTGAAAGTAAAATGAAGGTGGATAAACTGCCCAAAAGAAAGGCCACATCTAAGGCCTGAGGCTCAAAACCTGAGGTGCCAGTGAAGGAGATGGTTGGGGAGGAGACAGTCTACGCCAGACCTGGGCAAACAACGGCCCGCGGGCCACATCCGGCCCGTTGTGCGTCCCTGTCCGGCCCGCAAGAGGCCAATCATAAATTTAACAAATATCTATGTCGTGCGTGCAATACAACTGTGATGCTTTTATTTTGAAATCGCTACGTTTGTGTTAATTCCGTGTGGACGTACGTGCGCGTGTGTGAGCTGTGCGAGAAACAGTAGGGTTAGGTAGGTGATCAGCAACAATTTAAAACACTAGAACTACCAAGCCGCCTGCTTTCGACAGTACCCCACTAGAACTACCAAGCCGCCTGCTTTCGACAGTGTCCCAACTAGACTCTTGGTCTCTTGGCAGGTGTGATAAGCCCTTCTTACCTCCAGTGTTATGTAAATGAGCCGTGTGTCAGCTGTGGGTGGTTGCTGTTGACACACCTTTCAATACACACCTTTGGCTGCCTCATGAGACTGCAACCTCTCTTGGCAGAAGTCTGCTCAACTCAACTTGGCAGAAGTCTGCTCTGATTTTTTAACCTTATTTTAAGTAGTTAAAACTGTCAATAGGTATAGGTAAAGATATTTTTACATAAATTTATACAAAAAACCCTCAGCTACTTGAAATAGAATAATATTCTTGAGCAATTTTAACTTATCAAGATGGTACTTTTTGCAGTGTGTCTCTTTCAAAAACACAACAGCCATAACTGGCAAACAAAAATAGAAAATTTACTTTTCTCTCCCTACTCTCTTTTTTTGGCCTACCTCCACCCCCCCACACCTTCTTTGGAGGACAACTTTATTTTTATGTAAGGATCAGAAAACAATTATGTACCACCACCATCACCACACAGAGAGTAGCCTGTTCAGCCATACCAGTGTTATGAAAATGAGGCCATTACATTGATTCTAAATGTAGGAGTACTGTTTGTGTGTTTGTATGGGGAGGGGTGGAGGTGGGAATATGCAGGTCCAGAAGAAATGGTCCTCTGGAACAAGGTGAAGGTGAATTGGTGAAGCCACCCCCCACCCCCAAAAAAAGTCAACATTGCCAGAAATTTATATTCAAGTTAGCTTTATTGGTATATAGGTGTATATATAAATACACCTATGAATATTCTGCACACACCTGGCACTGCCACATCATCTTCTTTCTGCACTTGCCACATGTGAACCTATCACAAGACACACAACGATTAGTGGCACGGTTACTTTTGCAACAACACTTGACCTGGCACCATGCCCTTTTCCCTGTGTCAGGTGTGGGTGGTTGCTGCTGCTGAGTCTTTTCCTTGGCCACCTCCTTGGCTGCCACATGAGCCTGTGCAAGCTCTTCTGTAAGATTGACCAAAAACTCCGACCGTCTCTCCTTTACCCCAGTGCATGCTTGAAAAAGCACATAGGCATTCAGTGCTGCAATGTCAATCATATTATAAAACACAGCGACTGGCCAACGCCGTGTTCCGCAACGCACAGTGTACTTTCGTACATCTGGTCCATTATATCCACACCACATTTTAGGGAGTTGTAGTCAGTGATTGTGTTTGGCTTTTTTTTTGTGTGTTCCCAGTCTCCACCGTACTGTGCATGGTACTGAGGATGCAGACAGTCTTTCTACGTTTGGGTGTGTAAACGGTCAGTGTGGCAACAGAGGTTGAAAACACCTGTGTGCTGAATTCCTCACGGTCCAAAGTCTTTTTGGCAGAGTCTGGAAGCTCACGACGAATCCTGTTTACTGTGCCAAGGAGGGTGGTCTTCCGGCCCAGCAATCGTTTTGCTAGTGACAGTGAGGTGAAAAAATTGTCTGTGGTAACAGTTCTTCCTTTGTCCATAAATGGTTCCATGAGCTTCATCACCACATTTTCTGACAGTCTTTCCCCTGTGGGACGACTGGAGTCTTTACCAAGGTATGGGATGATTTTTTAACCTTATTTTCAGTAGTTTTTAGCACTTTGAGTTGCATGAATGTATGAAAGGTGCTATAGAAATAAAGATTATTATTATTATTTTTATTATAAAAAGGGAAGGGCAGAAAAAAACACAGCTCAAATGACCACTGCAATGGTTCACCAACTGCTGCTACATTGGACATCCATATTCACCCAAACACATATACACCCACACACACCCTCACACACATACACCCACAAACCTTATTTTCAGTAGTTTTTAGCACATGCATGTATGTATGAAAGGTGCTATAGAAATAAAGATTACTTATATTATAAAAAGGGAAGGGCAGAAAAAACACAGCTCAAATGACCACTGCAATGGGTCACCAACTGCTGCTACATTGGACATCCATATTCACCCACACACACATACACCTTTACACACATACACCCACACACCTTCATCCCAACATAAATTTACTCATATATGTACCCACACAGACAATCTCCCCAAGGGGAGGCCAGAGTTTTTTCTTCTCTATCTGAGTCAGTGAACACATCCAGCAGAACAATGAACTGATGGTTCACACCATCACCCCCCCCCCCTCCACCCACTCCCCGTCTACCTATAATGGCTGCATGTGCATAACAAAGGGTGGCCTAATGGGATGCAAATGTCCCCAGAACTGCCCCCTGGTGGAGGCCAGGTAGAAAAGTTTGGAATTAAAATGGTGGAAGTCCTAGGCTTCGCAAAATAAACGTAGCGCGCGAACCACCGCGAACGGCGGAACATTTACGTGACGAATTTTAATGTTGCATTGTGTTCCAGGTTTGAAATGTGCTGGAATTTAGGCTAAAGTACTTGAAAATGCTTGAAATTGTGACTGTATTTCGATTCACAACGAATAGCTGACTGAACAGGGGGGTAATTCCAGAAAGCGGATTTAGTGACGAAACCGGGTAAGAAAACTCAGGGTTTTCCGTTCCAGAAACCGAGCTTAGAGAGAACCCGAGTCAGCTGGGAAATATTGAAATGGACCTTGAAAGTGCCGTAGAAGTGATTTGAAGGTAGGTTTAAGCCTGGTTTATACTTGACGCGGCGAAAATGACGTAGTCGCGGTGACTCCGCCCGTGTGCGAGGGCCTCGCGCGCTGTCGATGAACAAAGTCATGTTTGCAGGGTTTATACATTAGTTTATACATACAAGGTGGAATTAAAGCACTTGTACGTCACTTTCAAGGTCCATTTCAATATTTCCCAGCACGTTAAACTTAATTAAGTTAAATATTTATACATATACTCGAAATAATTCGCTTTTAATCACATTATTTTATGGTGGTTTATTTTCAAAACGCCCAATCTTAACGTCTTCGCTTTCTCTCATGTTTCATCCTGGAATTACAAGAGGCTCGTATTTGTTAACGTAATACAAGAAAACTGTTCAGTCAGACAGATATTTGTTGTGAAACGAAGTAGTTACAATTTCAAGCATTTTCAAGTATTTAGCCTAAATTCCAGCACTTTTCAAATCTGAAACAAAAAGCAACATTAAAATTGGTCAGGTAAATGTTCCTTCCCCTGTTTTTGAGGAGTGTTTCTTTACACTAACACATATCGTTTCAGACAACACTGCACAGAATGTGATGCGGCAAGTATAAACGCCTCCGCCGTTCACGGAAGTTCGGGCAAGGTGGGCGGAGCCACCGCGATGATGTCATTTTCGTTTGTGTGGCCCTCTGACACAATTCAGGTTTCTCATGTGGCCCCTTGTAAAAATTAATTGCCCACCCCTGGTCTACACAAAGGAATATGGGAGAGCCCAGAGATGAGGCCATGGAAAGGGGGAGGTCTTGTTTAGAAAACATTTTCTAGAAAGTCCCTTTCACTGAATTTCTTCTGCTTGTATTTCATCTGCCAACAGATGCAAGTTGGTGCTTAATAACTGCACACATAACAAAAAAGGAACAAAGCACTTGTCATGTCAAAGGGCCACGTGAAACGCTGGAAGTGTTACTTCTCTGTCGTAAGACATGCTCTCAACACACAAGTCCAATTTGAATCATCAGATATGTAATAATTCAGTTTTCAAACCAAATCAGCTGCTGGAACGTTCAACCTAGTGGACATGTGGTTCACTAGGTCCTGGAGAACACTACCAACCAGAAATGCTGATGGCGATTTGTTTCATTAGCCTTAGCACGCATTCGTGTGTTTTCTGTAACGTCAGTGAGACTAAAACTTTATTTTTGTGAATAATTCCTTAGTTTCAGGTCCCTACCTAATTTGATTTAAATGTAGCTAAGTTTGATGCCAGAGACAAATGAAAGAAAGAAAACCCTAAAAAAATAAATAAAAATTCTTTATTAATGCATTTATTTTTGCGTTGTTTAAGCCATTGTTTATTTTAATAATTGTTTGTTGCAACAAGCTGCATATTTCATTAAAGGTTTATTGAACTATGATCTTAATTGTTTTTATTTTTAGTTATAGCTGAAATCTAATGATGGTTATATAATAGCAGTTGCATTCTAGTGTGATAAGCTGTATGTTTTATATTCAATTAACGTACAATCCGATTAGTCGACTAATTATAAAAATTAAACAGTGATTATTCGACTATAAAAATAATCGTTTGTGGCAGCCCTATGTCACACACACACACACACACACACACACACACACACACACACACACACACACACACACACACACACACACACACACACACACACACACACACACACTTTAATGAATTATTGAGCACTTTATTGACTTACCTATCATTTTAACTAATTACTGAGCACTTTAATGACTTACCCAACACTAATAAGTTACCCGACACCTTAATTAATTACTGAGCACTTTAATGACTTACCCAGCACTTTCCTAAACCTAAAGACTTTCCTAAAAGTCTTTATATTTCTACATGTGGTGTCTGAGCATTATGATTTGTAGAAAATGGTGTCTCAATGTTATTTTGTGAATTTCCCCAGTGTGGGACTAATAAAGGATTATGTTATCTTGCTTCTGTACATGCTGGTGTATGACAGAGGTGACAAACTAACATGAACTGAGTTGAACTGTTTTATTATTATTTATTATTTAGAATTGCTATTTCTGCTGATGTAACTTTTAATAATACAGCTACTAATCACCTATAAAATATACTACCAACTTGGGTACTACAAACATGGGTTTGGTGATTGAGATGCTGCTCCTCTGCGGAGGTCTCAAAAGTTAAACTGACCTCCTCACATTCTCACTTCCTCACATTCTCACCTCCTCCCCTCCTCACATGCTCACCTCCTCCCCTCCTCACATGCTCACATTCTCACTTCCTCAGATGGTCACGTTCTCACTTCCTCAGATGGTCACGTTCTCACTTCCTCAGATGGTCACGTTCTCACTTCCTCACATGCTCACGTTCTCACTTCCTCACATGCTCACATTCTCACTTCCTCACATTCTCACCTCCTCCCCTCCTCACATGCTCACCTCCTCCCCTCCTCACATGCTCACATTCTCACTTCCTCAGATGGTCACGTTCTCACTTCCTCAGATGGTCACGTTCTCACTTCCTCAGATGGTCACGTTCTCACTTCCTCACATGCTCACGTTCTCACTTCCTCACATGCTCACATTCTCACTTCCTCACATGCTCAAGTTCTCACTTCCTCCCCTCCTCACATGCTCACATTCTCACTTCCTCAGATGGTCACATTCTCACTTCCTCAGATGGTCACGTTCTCACTTCCTCAGATGGTCACGTTCTCACTTCCTCAGATGGTCACGTTCTCACTTCCTCAGATGGTCACGTTCTCACTTCCTCACATGCTCACGTTCTCACTTCCTCACATGCTCACATTCTCACATGCTCACCTCCTCACATGCTCAAGTTCTCACTTCCTCCCCTCCTCACATGCTCACGTTCTTACTTCCTCACCTCCTCACACGCTCATGTTCTCACTTCATCTCCTCACACGCTCACGTTCTCACTTCCTCATCTCCTCACATGCTCACGTTCTCACTTCCTCATCTTCTCACATGCTCACGTTCTCACTTCCTCATCCCCTCACATGCTCATCTCCTCACATGCTCATCTCCTCACATGCTCATCTCCTCACATGCTCATCTCCTCACAATGGCCAGTGCTTCATGAACAACATCTAGTCCTGGTATCCCCTCCATCTCTGTCAAACATTCTCTGTATCTCTACCTCAAGTCTCCAGATATCTTCTGTCCATCTCCCTCATGCTCATGTGTGTGCATTTGTGTGTGTGTGTGTGTGTGTGTGTGTGTGTGTGTGTGTGTGTGTGTGTGTGTGTGTGTGTGCATGCATGCGTGCATGTGTGCGCCCTTTGGGTTCCGACAGTTAATTCAAAGGATGGAGAAGTATTCGCACCACACAGGTGGACACAGGTGTGGATTATTGAGCACTGCTCCTTTCCTCTGAGGCCAGACATGTGATTCTGACATTTGTTTAACAAAGAAAAGATCAGAGCAAGAAGGTCTATGATAACAACACAAAACACAGAGATCCAGCCAAGTGACGCATTATTCAGACACAGTGAGACGTGATGGCCATGTGCCTATCCACTTCTGCACATTTCACAAAAGAACACGAGGCCATTTTCTTCAGGCCAGCTGGGATTCACTCTGAACACACTCAATTGAGGAGATATTCTCTTACATCTTTAGTTTTCTTGAATCCACTTCCATTTGAAACTGTCCATTTCTCTGCATTTTTTTTGCACTGACTGATCTAACATGAACAAGTTCCAAATAAGTGAAAAACTATAAACAATAAATAGCACAGACATGGCAAGAAGGAGAGAGCGGGAGGGAGGGAGAGAGAGAAAGAGAGAGAGAGAGAGAGAGAGAGAATAATGAGTAAACAGTTCAGCTTGTGTTTATATGGGATGTGTGTGGGTACATGTACATGTATTTCATAGGTGTATTGTGTGTGTACTTTATTTTGTGTTGTTGCCAGGCCTGTTTATTAATGGTTAAGGGTTAGGGTTAGCGTTAGGGCTATGGTTAGGGTTAGGGCTAAGGTTAAGGGTTAGGATTTGTTTGAGCTGAATCAGTCTCATGCCATCCTGTGAGCTGTGATCCAAGCTGATACCAAAATTCTTGTCTCCTGTGTTTGAGGCTGATGACCACAGACAAATAATGGTCAGTGCAAAGGTATAATGCACTCGGTATCTGGCAAAAATAAAAAGTCACTAAACAAAGAAACACCACAAATGATTTAGTTAAACATTTAAATACAAGACATCCAGAGCTGTATACAACGTTCAAGGTGAGCGAGTTGTCAAAATGTTTGTAACCTGAAACGTTAACATACAATTATAATAAGCTGCTTTGCTTATTATCTATCACACTCGGCACGAAACGTTCATAAACAGCTAACGTTACCTTGCTCAGGTTTTACTCTGCATCCTTGCTCATAACATTAATTGGCTTCTAGCAGACTGTGTGCACAGCAACTCTGTACCAGATGGAGTCTCTCCATCCAACCTAAAGCACTACAGTGACCAACCATGCCGATCTTCACCTCAATATACAATAAAAACACTCTATTGCTATGTACTTCAAAACTTCCATTGTCATTCCGGTCTCCCTCACAAAATAACACTTACTGCACTTAATGACTTCAGGCCAGTAGCCCTGATCTCTGTAGTCATGAAGGTCCTAGCTCACCTGAAGGACATCACAAATCCCTTGCTGGATCCTCTGCAGTTTGCAGACAGAGCAAATGGGTCTGTTGATGATCCGGACAACGTGGGCCTACACTTCATGCTACAGTATCTCGACAGTGTTGGAAGCAGAGATGTATAGTAACGAAGTAGAACTACTGTACTTAAGTACTAAAATGCTGTATCTGTACTTTACTGGAGTATTATTTTTTTTCTCCTACTTCCACTTTTACTTCACTACATATTTTCCATTAGTTTAATACTTTTACTCAGATACATTTTTTATGTGCTGTATAGTTACAATTATAAACATGTTAGCTAGGAATCAAACTCATATTATCATCCCTGCCAGAGCAGTAGATAGAGCTGTCACTGGGTCAAGTGATCATGCTGTATCATGAGAAAACTGAACATTCTCCGGTCGCATCCCGCCTTTTAATCTGCTGCTTCCCTTCACTGAACACTTGAGCTTCATAAGCTAGGTTTATACTTGATGCGTCGATTGGCACAAGGGTCCCTGCGGCAAAATGACACAATCGAGTTGGTCCCACCCATGCACGTTGGCCAGGTCGTGAGGTCGTGTCCCTCTCAATTTTTGTGCTTGCGAAGTTACAAGGTGGAATTAATGCACTTGTACCAAACTTTCATGGTCCATTTTCAAAATTTTCCAGCACTTTCAGCTTAATTTACATATTTATTCAAATATACATATACTCCTGGTTTTCCCAAATGAAAATATGGGCACCCTAGAAGTGTTAAGCCCAGTTTTTAAGTTGCTACTTGTACTTTTTACTTTTAGTACTTGAGTAGTACATTTTTAGAATAAACTACTTGCAATACTTAAATACAAAAATGCTGAATACTTTTGTACTTCCACTTAAGTAAAGTTTTAAAAGAACACTTCAACTTCTACTCAAGTCACTTTTTTGATAGAGTACTTGTACTTTTACTCAAGTATGGGTCTCTAATACTTTATACATGTCTGGTTGGAAGCTACGCGGGAGTTGTGTTTGTGTACTATATCAACATCATTATGCCAGAGCTGCTGCAGGTTGAACTGTCCCAGCTCTCTGTACAACAGCACATCTGCTGGTGGATCATGGACTTCCTGTCCAACATGAAACGGCAGGTGCGGTTAGGAAAATGTACGTCAGACCCCTGGACCATCAGAACTGGTGTACCACAAGGCTGTGTGCTCTCACCACTTCAGTCTCTACACCAATGACTGTGTCTCTATGGAACCAGCGGTAAAAATCCTGAAGTTTGCAGATGAAACCTCTGTGATGACACCTTTCTACAGACAGAAAGTTGAGCAGCTGGTCTCCTGCTGGGGTGTTGACTCCAGGCACAACCCCTCACCAACAACCCCCCCCCAAAAAACATCAATGGCTCTGTGGGCACCACCATATCTGTAGGAACACACTGTCCGTCATCAAGAGAGCTTAGCAGAGAATGTTCTTCCTGAGACAGCTGAAGAAATTCAACCTGCCACACAGCCCAGTGATTCAGTTTTACATGGCGATCGTTGAGTGCATACTCACATCATCCATAACCATCTGGTTTGGTTCTTCTAAAAGGATTAATAGGTACACCTAAATGAATCTGCCTATGACAGATAAACACTTTAAAACCACTGTCTACAGTAAATCAAGAGCTTGGATAAGCTTAGATTTTAAAGACTTTTAGAAGAAATAAAATTGAAGTCGTTATTTTCCGTCCCAGTGGAGCCTGTCATGCTCCTCATGTGGATCTACGTTCCTGGGAACTTTGCTAAATCCTGTTTAAGAAACATAAATGGGTTTAGTGATGGTTTTAAAGTGGGCTGAGGCTCTTTTCTAAAAGGTAAGCCATTTGTCATTTAAGGAAAGAGGATTACATGCATTTCTCATTCCAACTTCATTACTATAATGCCCTTTATTGTCAGTGTTGGGTAGGACTCCCTCAAGTGTGGGATCAAAACACTTTAGAGCAGACATGTCCAAAGTCCAGCCCACAGCCTATGCCCTAATATTAGTAAAATGCAGCCCTAAATAATATTTCTAAATAAAATACCTGCTATATTTCACCAAATGCCTCCCCCCTTCCCGCCTCCGTATTTTTTATACAATATAAAATAAATTAGATAATGGTCAGCCCCCACAGTTTCACTTTACCAGATCTGGCCCTCATTGCAAAAAGTTTGGACACCCCTACTTTAGATCATTATTGCGTACGTGCTAGTGCCTTGCTAAAAGGAGGATTTAAGTGCTAACAGGAGCGTGTAGGTGCTAGTGCCTTGTTAACAGGAGCGTGTAGGTGCTAGTGCCTTACAAACAGGAGCATTTAAATGCTAGTTCCTTACAAACAGGAGCGTGTAAGTGCTAGTGCCTTACAAACAGGAGCGTGTAAGTGCTAGTGCCCTACAAACAGGAGCGTGTAAGTGCTAGTGCCTTACAAACAGGATCGTGTAAGTGCTAGTGCCTTACAAACAGGAGCGTGTAAGTGCTAGTTCCTTACAAACAGGAGCGTGTAAGTGCTAGTGCCTTACAAACAGGAGCGTGTAAGTGGTAGCACATTTCCCATCCTGGCTTCAGTTCACTTCAGGACTGAGATTTTCTTGTTGATCTGCACATCCTTGAATTCAGTTTTTCTCCTCTGCACCTCCAGCCAGAGTCAACATGGCTGCTGACCTCTGGATGTCCAGAATCCCGGTTCACACGCGAGATGGTGCTTTTGCTATTGTAGCCCCTAATGCTGGAACAGCCTGCTAACACAGGTTCCACGCTTGTCTTAAGACTCATTTTAAGTTCAGTCATTGTTTTACTTTTTTGTGTGTGTTGTGAGCATTGTTAGTGCTCTTCTGTTTATGGGTTTGCCAGTTGAATTGTGCAGCACTTTAATCAACTGCTAGCCTGTTGTTTTAAAATGAGCTTTATACATATGTGAATGAAAATGAAATGTTTTACATATACAAACATACATAGATAAAATGTAGCCTGCTTTTAATTAGAATATATTTAAAATGTATAGGCTAGATTACTGTCAAAGGCTAAACCAGACCACTGTACTTTACCGAGCACAGGCCTTGTAGATGACAGCCGGGGCAGGCAGATGCACCAAAAACAAAAGCATTCGGACACTGGCAAGCATCCAGTGATTATTCAGCACACATAGTTAGGATCTCCAGCAGGGGACTACAGTTCCCATCATTCCTGTACTCAAAGGTTATGAACTTTAATGCACAGAATATCTGCCATTTAATATTTAAGTCTTGAGTGCGAAGTGTGTTTTGGTGTGGGAGTGGGGTATTTTACTACTCAGGAAACCAACAATCATCCCTCGTGTATGATCTCATACATCTTTAAAATGTTACTTGCTGAGAGTCTGTGTGTGCACGCATGAGAAGGGAGGAAGATGGAGAAGATACAGCAGATTAAAATGCTTCTATGTAAATGGACATGCCAGACTAAGCCTGTCTGTCGCCAGGCAGGACGACACCGCCTGTACCGCCCCTACACCACAACGCCTGTACCGCCCCCACACCACACCGCCTGTACCGCCCCTACACCACACCGCCTGTACCGCCCCCACACCACACCGCCTGTACCGCCCCCACACCACACCGCCTGTACCGCCCCCACACCACACCACACCGCCTGTACCGCCCCCACACCACACCGCCTGTACCGCCCCCACACCACACCACCTGTACCGCCCCCACACCACACCGCCTGTACCGCCCCCACACCACACCACACCGCCTGTACCGCCCCCCACACCACACCACACCGCCTGTACCGCCCCCACACCACACCACACCGCCGGTACCGCCCCCCACACCACACCACACCACACCGCCTGTACCGTCCCCACACCACACCGCCTGTACCGCCCCCACACCACACCGCCTGTACCGCCCCCACACCACACCGCCTGTACCGCCCCCACACCACACCGCCTGTACCGCCCCCACACCACACCGCCTGTACCGTCCCCACACCACACCGCCTGTACCGCCCCCACACCACACCGCCTGTACCGCCTCCACACCACACCACACCGCCTGTACCGCCCCCACACCACACCGCCTGTACCGCCCCCACACCACACCACACCGCCTGTACCGCCTCCACACCACACCGCCTGTACCGCCTCCACACCACACCGCCTGTACTGCCCAGAATGGAAACCCTGTAAGGCCCAAGCTGTGGCCCTTCTCCTCTGCAAGCTTAGGGCTTTGAACACCCACATTAGTTCCTGGGTGGGTCAGCATTTAACTTTGTGATTCTGAGTGGTTAAGTGAAAAAAGCCCTGCTTAAATACACTGAAACTGATCCGAGAACAGAAGTGGGAGTTAATTATTGGACCTCTCAATCAATTCATTTTAAAGATTAAAGAAAAATAGCATCACTTTCTGTAATAGCTTAATCGATCAATGATTTAAACAAATAGACTATTAACCTCTGGGTCTAAAATGAAGTAAGTGGAAACCAGATGAGGCAGCTTTGCAGAGGATTTTGCTTCCTCAGGCGTGCGCGCGCACGCACACACACACACACACACACACACACACACACACACACACACACACACACACACACACACACACACACACACTGCAGCTGTGCCCATGGTGTGTATCTCTTACTGCACTGCTCTGCTCCAGCTGTTTCGTCTCAGTGAGGCTAAGAAGGTTCTCTGACCACCACCATGTTTTAACACGCTCCACCATGGTCCAACACGCTCCACCATGGTCCAACACGCTCCACCATGGTCCAACACGCTCCACCATGGTCCAACACGCTCCACCATGGTCCAACACGCTGCACCATGGTCCAACACGCTCCACCATGGTCCAACACGCTCCACCATGGTCCAACACGCTCCACCATGGTCCAACACGCTGCACCATGGTCCAACACGCTCCACCATAGTCCAGCATGCTCCACCATAGTCCAACATGTTTTAACATGCTACACCATAGTTCAATGTGCTCCACCATCGTGTGACATGCGTGATAAAGACTGCATTGCCCACCCCACCCTGCGGGCAGCGCTACTGGGCTTGCTGGCTTGTGCTTTAACACCTCTAAGAATTATATCCATCCCATAATATAATCAAGCAGAGTCTAAAGTATCACTATATGCATGTGGATCTCATTGTGTGATGACAACCCCTCTATCTCAGTCTCTTTCTCTCCCACATACATACCCGATCTGTCACACACTTGCCTCAAAGTGTAAACAAACACAATCTAGCTATGTTATGAAAGCCCAACTTACAAAGGCTGTGCCTTTCTGTAGTCATAAGAAGGGTTTGCCTTTGTATGTTCGTAGTCTATAGTCATAGAAAGAACAAATCAGAGTGAGCTGAACTCAAACAGCAGCCTCAAGGGTTTAGGCAGAGTACATTTTCAATTCTCATTCTGATTGTCTTTGGCTGATCCAAGGCATGGGTGTGAGAGAGGGGGATGAGAGAGGTAGAGAGGGGAAGAGAGGGAGGAATGGAGAGAGGGAGAGATGATGCCACTTCTTGACTGGTTTAGCAATTAATTAAGTGGAAAATACAATTAACAAAGTGAATAATCCCTACACTTCTTCTCTGACATCAGGATGGCCACCTTCAAACCAAATGCCACCTTCAAAGCAAATGTTTCTGCCCATTTCTACACATTCACCCAGTAAAAATGGACAGCCAGAGAGATTCCTTCTTCCAATTCCTCACTCAACATCAGACACATTGTGAAACGGTGAAATGTTGTCGAGCTCCTTGAGGAAAAGCCACGGTGAGCAACAGGAGTGCAATGAGAAGAGAAGCTCTAGCTGTCTTTCAGAAATGTACGACTCACACGTATGAAACGTATGAGGCATCACCACAGAGCTGCCTGCAGGGAACCCTTTCCTCCGCACGTCTGCTCTCCCCTCAAAGCCCAGGCAGCACGTCCTTATCGCAGTGAGGAAGGGCTGCTTTCCAGATCAGGTTGCCTGGCTTGAGGTGTTATGTGATGAAGACCATAAGCTTCTCTCAGGAGAGCCCTGAACCCTGAGAGGTTTAGTCACACAACATGACACTTCAAATGCTAGTGTGCGAATGCCCTGAAGGCAAGGGCTGTACAGATCATCTCAGAGCAGAAGATACAAACATACACATAACATCACCTCAGAGCAGGAGATACAAACATACACATAACATCACCTCAGAGCAGGAGATACAAACATACACATAACATCCTCTCAGAGCAGGAGATACAAACATACACATAACATCACCTCAGAGCAGAAGATACAAACATACACATAACATCACCTCAGAGCAGGAGATACAAACATACACATAACATCACCTCAGAGCAGGAGATACAAACATACACATAACATCCTCTCAGAGCAGAAGATACAAACATACACAGCACATCCTCTCAGAGCAGAAGATACAAACATACACAGAACATCACCTCAGAGCAGGAGATACAAACATACACATAACATCCTCTCAGAGCAGGAGATACAAACATACACAGAACATCACCTCAGAGCAGGAGATACAAACATACACATAACATCCTCTCAGAGCAGGAGATACAAACAGATACACAGAACATCACCTCAGAGCAGGAGATACAAACAGATACACAGAACATCACCTCTGAACCAAGAATGAATACGAAAGGAACGGTTGGCTTCACAAAACAAACATATTCAAAGCTTAATGTGTAGAACAATTTCTATGTTCTCACACACACAAGTAGATGCTAACAAAACACACACACAGCTCAGAAACCAGCTCAACCTAAGGAAGAGGAAAAGGGAAAGTGTATTCTGCCTTGACATCAGAGGGAGAGCAGAGCGTGAGGATGTGATGAGAGAGACAAGAGCACCTCACTACAGCAGCAAAAATCACGAGGCATCAAAAGCAGAAACATCCATCCACTAGCTCACCTCACCAGTCCACCTGCCCACACCTGCCTTTGCTTTGTCCACCCCCAGAGGTGTCAATTCCAGGTTCAGAAAGTAAAAGTCCTCACCAGGATTTTACTCAAGCTTGCTAGATTTTCTAATTAGTGCAATCCAGGTAAAATTAGTGGAATCAACACAATCCAGGAAGCCTGAGCAAAATCCTGGTGAGGACTTTTACTTTCTGAACCTGGAATTGACACCTCTGTCCACCCCCATAATCAGACCATTAAAGATGATAAACTCATACACCCCCATAATCAGAACATTTAAGATGATAAACCTGTAGACCCCCAATAATCAGACCATTAAATATGATAAATGCATACACCCACAATAATCAGACCACTGAAGATGATCAATTTGGAGATTCCCAATCCCAATCAGACTATTGAAGACAATAAACTTGAACACCCCACGGGCTCTGATTTACCTTTAGTCTACAATAATGGGCCTGCACCTCTGTGTTGAATGCCTCTGTGTTGAATGCCTCTGGGTTGAATGCCTCTTCTTATTCCACCTTTGACATTCAAGCTGCCTCTCCTGCTAAGAAAAGCAAAGGAAAAAACATCCATGAGTTCCACATGTTAAAAACTTTTAATTGCTTTTTTTCTTAAGCTGATAAAACTGTGTACAGGTAGAACTAAAAGTACCATTTGTGTTTCTGCCTCAGTCTCATTCAGTGTAAACATTTGTGTGTGCGTACGTGTGTGTGAGTACGTGTGTGCATTGTGTGTGTGTGTGCGTGCGTGTGTGCATTGTGTGTGTGTGCGTACGTGTGTATGTGTACGTATGTGCATTGCGTGTGTGTGTGTATGTGTGTGCGTGTATGTGTGTGTGCATTTGGTGCTGTGACTCAGAAGCTGGAATTTGTGCAGTGTTTTCATCCTTGGCTCTTTTGAGGATGTCAGTGATGCTATCAGCTCAGTCTTTGTGCATGAGACCAGTGTGTGTGTGTGCGTGTGTGTGTGTGTGTGCGTGTGTGTGTGTGAGAGAGAGAGTGCGTGCATGTTTGTGTGTGCATGTGTATGCATAAGCGAGTTGTACATAAGGACAGCAAGGGCGGGAATCAAGGAAAGACACTCTTGCATGTCTCAGCCTTGTAGATATTAGAACACAAAAGCCTAATTACCATTCTTACTGCTGGCCATGAGCTGCTGTAGTGTACTAGTGTAGTGTTCTGTGGTGTACTCATGAAATGAGCTGCTGTAGTGTACTAGTTGTAGTGTACTGTAGTGTACTCATGAAATGAGCTGCTGTAGTGTACTAGTGTAGTGTACTGTAGTGTACTCATGAAATGAGCTGCTGTAGTGTACTAGTGTAGTGTTCTGTAGTGTACTCATGAAATGAGCTGCTGTAGTGTACTAGTGTAGTGTACTGTAGTGTACTCATGAAATGAGCTGCTGTAGTGTACTAGTGTAGTGTTCTGTAGTGTACTCATGAAATGAGCTGCTGTAGTGTACTAGTGTAGTGTTCTGTAGTGTACTCATGAAATGAGCTGCTGTAGTGTACTAGTGTAGCTGCCGGGACAGCAGGGCAGCAGTGCAGTTACAGCAGGGCAGCAGTGCAGTTATGTTCAATCATCCGGTTGCAATTAAGAAAGAATTAAAACATGAAATATTAATGAGGAGGTGATATAATGTTTCACTACAAATGTAAACAGTAAATGTTGTCTGAGAGGGGGGGGGATGGCCAAGGGGGGGGGGGGGGGGGGGGGGGGGGGGGGCTGTCTGAGAGGGGCGGGGCCAGGGGGAAAGGGCTGTCTGAGGGGCAGGGCCAAGGGGAGAGGCTGTCAGAGAGGGGTGGAACCAAGAGGAGAGGGCTGTCTGAGAGGGGCGGGGCCAGGGTGAGAGAGCTGTCTGTGAGGGGTGGAACCAAGAGGAGAGGGCTGTCTGAGAAAGGCGGGACCAAGAAGAGAGGGCTGTCTGAGAGGGGCGGGGCCAAGAGGAGAGGGCTGTCTGAGAGGGGTGCGGCCAGGGTGAGAGAGCTGTCTGTGAGGGGTGGAACCAAGAGGAGAGGGCTGTCTGAGAAAGGCGGGACCAAGAGGAGAGGGCTGTCTGAGAGGGGCGCGGCCAGGGTGAGAGAGCTGTTTGTGAGGGGCGGGGCCAAGGGGAGAGGGCTGTCTGAGAGGGTGGGGCCAGGGGGAGTGGGCCGTCTGAAAAAGGTGGGGCCAGGGGTAGGGGGCCGTCTGAGAGGGGCGGAGCCTGGGAGAGAGAGCTGTCTGAGTCAATGTAAATGGCAATGGGAGTTTGTGGAAATGGATACAGACGGTTAGGAAATGGCAAACACAAGCACACACACTCTGACCAGCACAGTGCATATACATGCATGTAAACAAGATGATGAAAAAACCCTGTGACACAGCCACCATTGTGATGAGTCACATCACACAAAAATACTAGAGAGCTTTAACTGATTTTACCAACAGTAAAGAAAATTCAAATGAACTTTAGGGACACAGAGACCAAGAGCCTCACATACATTAGTCAAGACAAACCATGTGACCATGCTCTGCTGACAGTCTATTCAAACAAAACATTTAGTCAACACATGTCCAACAATTCAACCCAGAAGAGCTGGATTTGCTTCTTAGGGCAGTGCAGGAGGTTGAGCTGTAGCATCAGACAGGGTGGTGTCCCTGTACGCAATTATTAGCCAGGCTCAGAATCACTTCATGGAAGGTATTAGCAATGTAGTCAAATGAGATGAGAAAAATCCATTTAGATTTTAGTTTTTGGGCTTCAGGCTTTTTACACTTGCACCAGGTGATACAGCCAGCACAGCTGGGTCTCTCCTGCAGTGGTGTGTGATCTTGGTATCTACCTAGCGACACACCTGAGCAATGCAACAGCGGCACACCTGAGCAATGTAACAGCGGCACACCTGAGCAATGTAACAGCGGCACACCTGAGCATTTTTACAGTGACACACATGAACAAGGTAACAGCGACACACCTGAACATTTTTACAGTGACACACGTGAACAAGGTAACAGCGACACACCTGAACATTTTTACAGTGACACACGTGAACAAGGTAACAGCGACACACCTGAACATTTTTACAGTGACACACGTGAACAAGGTAACAGTGACAGGAAACAGCAGAAGTCATGAGTGGGTTAGGAAGTGGAATCACTTTAAATAAACCAAACTCATTTAAATAAACAAGACTGTCACTTCTGTACACACGTCTGTAGTGTAACTTGAACAGAAGTGATATAACTTTTTACCAGACAAAAGGCCCTGATAATAAAATACTACAATTGAGACTCTGCCAACAAGGCATAACACACAAAACAGAACAAACATGAACACAAGAGACATGGACACATCCCACCATGTGACATACAAACAGCTGCGTGCTTTTCTGCGTACAGACACTGTGTGGAGAATGGACTGGGAATGTATGTCTATGTAGTAGCAATTGTGCCCTGGAATCTCATACACATGCCCCAGTACCCTATAGATATGGATGGAACTGTCTTCTTCCAAATGGTATAAGCTCATAATCACATATAAATGTTTCATGACTGGGCTCTAAAATGTAATGTCGGCACAGATATGTAACATCTCCTGCTCAAACTGACGTGGCTGTTCATAAACACCAAGTGCAAATATGTGTTGACTCTGGGTGCATTGTTCATTTATTCTTCTGAAATTATGCTACCAAGCTGTTGCTCAAACCCCCCTGAAACACCATTTTAAAAAGATGCCGGAAGCACACAGACCCCCCCCCCCCCCCCCCCCCCCCCCCCCCCCCCTCCACGCATGCACACCCCACACCCCCACGTTATGAGAATGATGTAGCTGTGAAGACCGTCGCGTGGCTGATTCACCACTGAGCCCTGCGGCTGCTGCATAAGAGAGGATTGGTGTGTTATATTCTGACGCACTGAGCAGTGTGTGAGACTACAGAGGTGTGCAGGTGGGGGAGAGGGGGGGGGGTGTTTGCTGTGTGTGGGCTGGGGTTAAGACAGATACCACAGCATTAGTTATAAAAATATAGCACTATCTATCACCACCAAGCCAGACACAGTCACAGTGTTCTAAAGACAGAAAGAGATCTGCTTAAATTAACCTCTGAAGTTCAAGAAACTGTTAAAGGAATAAGAGACATGGAAACCAATAGAAGAGGTAAGACTGTCAAGCCTTAGACACACAGAGCCTCCACATCCACTCACATGCTAGTGTGACTAGTGCTGATAATTCAGTAACTGTGCCAAATGTAATAGATGTACAGTGGGGAAAATAAGTATTTAGTCAGTCACCAATTGTGCAAGTTCTCCCACTTAAAAAGATGAGAGAGGCCTGTAATTGACATCATAGGTAGACCTCAACTATGAGAGACAAAATGTGAAAAAAAATTGAGAAAATCATTTTGTCTGACTTTTAAAGAATTTATTTGCAAATAATGGTGGAAAATAAGTATTTGGTCACCTACAAACAAGCAAGATTTCTGGCTGTCACAGACCTGTAACTTCTTTTTTAAGAGGCTCCTCTTTCCCCCACTCATTACCTGTATTAATGGCACCTGTTTGAAGTCATTAACAGTATAAAAGACACCTGCCCACAACCTCAAACAGTCACACTCCAAACTCCACTATGGTGAAGACGAAAGAGCTGTCGGAGGACACCAGAAACCGAATTATAGACCTGCACCAGGCTGGGAAGACTGAATCTGCAATAGGCAAGCAGCTTGGTGTGAAGAAATCTACTGTGGGAGCAATAATCAGAAAATGGAAGACCTACAAGACCACTACTAATCTCCCTCGATCTGGGGCTCGATCAGCAACACACTACGACGGCAGGGACTCAGATCTTGCAGTGCCAGATGTGTCCCCCTGCTTAAGCCAGTCCATATCCAGGCACGTCTGAAGTTTGCTAGAGAGCATTTGGATGTTCCAGAAGAGTATTGGGAGAATGTCATATGGTCAGATGAAACCAAAGTAGAACTATTTGGTAAAAACACAACTCGTCGTGTTTGGAGGACAGTGAATGCTGAGTTGCATCCAAAGAACACCATACCAACTGTGAAGAATGGGGGTGGCAACATCATGCTTTGGGGCTGTTTCTCTGCAAAGGGACCAGGACGACTGGTCCGTGTACATGAAAGAATGAATGGGGCCATGTATTCTGAGATTTTGGGTGCAAAGCTCCTTCCATCAGCAAGAGCAATGAAGATGAAACGTGGCTGGGTCTTTCAGCATGATAATGATCCCAAGCACACTGCCAGGGCAACAAAGGAGTGGCTTCGTAAGAAACATTTCAAAGTCCTGGAGTGGCCTAGCCAGTCTCCCGATCTCAAACCCCATCGAAAACCTTTGGAGGGAGTTTAAAAGTCCGTGTTGCCCGCCGACAGCCCCAAAACATCACTGCTCTAGAGGAGATCTGCATGGAGGAATGGGCCAACATACCAGCAACAGTGTGTGCCAACCTTGTGAAGACTTACAGAAAACGTTTGACCTCTGTCATTGCCAACAGAGTATATACAACAAAGTATTGAGATGAACTTTTGTTATTGACCAAATACTTATTTTCCACCATTATTTGCAAATAAATTCTTTAAAAGTCAGACAAAATGATTTTCCTCAATTTTTTTTTTCACATTTTGTCTCTCATAGTTGAGGTCTACCTATGATGTCAATTACAGGCCTCTCTCATCTTTTTAAGTGGGAGAACTTGCACAATTGGTGACTGACTAAATACTTATTTTCCCCACTGTACAACTGGTTAACACCACCCCCTTTTACCTCCACCCAACTGTCCAAAAAAGGAGAAAGCCCTCTATAAACTCGTTAACCCACTTCTCCTTTCAGGTCAGAGTAAGAGGAAATCAGCCCCCCAGACCCCCACAAACATCCTTCAGTCCCTTATACCAACCGTCCTCAGGTCTATTATGAAAGGTTAAGGTTAGGGTTAGGGCTTGGGTCACGGGCTAGGGTCACAGACTAGGACCATCCTTAAGCTTAGGCTGATCCTCTTGTTTAAGCTCCAGGGTGTCTGCACACAGCGCTCTACAAGCCCCTGACATAAATCTCATCTTCCCTGCTGCCTTTACACAAAACCTGCTCCACACCCCCCTCTCACCAAGTCTTACCTCTTTTGTCTAACACTTGGTATCTCTGCTAAACAGCAGCAGTGCTTAAATCTCTGTGCGTGCTGTCTCTCTCGTCCCTGTCTGTAGACTATGACAACTGTGAACAATAACTTAGAGCTCCACGCTAGAGACGACACTTAACTTAAGTTGCCATATTGCAATTTTCACCCCAATTGGAATTAGTTCTCCACATTTACCCATCTATGCAGTGAGAACACACACACACACACACACACACACACACACACACACACACACACACACACACACACACACGTGATCACTAGGCAGCTGTGGTACCCACTGTGAGCTTCACACTGGAGAAGATACCTCATAAGCCAGAACTCCACACTGGAGAAGACACTTGAGAGTCAGAACGACACAGAGCCGTCTGACTCAGCATGAAAAAGACGTGATTCAAAAGCTGTAACCTTGACAACTGATTGCTTGATGGGAGGTATTAAACATTCCCACCACACAGAGAACTGAAGTGACAGAATTAAGCAATTTCAACATCAAAGGCTTCCATTCCTGCTCACATTTGTCTTTGATGATTACACATCAGTACTCATTATCACTGCTATAATAAAGCAGGACAAATCCAGACAGCATTATACGCAGCACATGCAGCAGGGCCCTGGACCTCCATCCTCAGGACCCTCAGATGAACTCTGACACACATCAGATGAAGCATTCTGCATTTCGACATTTTGACTACACTAATGAAACACTAATGACCTTTTAATGACTAATGAAGATTCCTCTGAGCTGCTCCAGTGGTGGTTTCATTCGTTACAGATTGCAGAGGGGGCTTCCCCCTCCGTATCACCCATCAGCTTAATTATGTTCATCTCATTACCTTTAATCAGCCGTGCAGGTTTTGACATGCAGGAATACCCATCCTACAGCGGAAAACTGGGACCTCTGCTTTTGAAGTCAGATGGTACATGTAGAGGCACATCAGACAAGTTGCACATAAGCAAGTTAAATGTATTATTTTGTGAAAATGTGCAATCATTTAGTTGCCATATCATGACAATGGTTGTACCTCATTTTTGTTACTAATCATGTGTCCTAACATTTCAAAGATAACAGTCATACAAGTGTGATTTATTTTGCTGTAGTGATAAAGTGGGTGGGATTTAATAAACATTCTAAACATAGAGACAATCATTTAGACTAGCTATTCTAAATATTTACACTTGATATGGCATGATATCAGACTTTCTGATTTTTTCAATTTTGCTTTTTAGTGTCTCTTATCAACACTGATCTGATATTCTCGTTAAAAATCATGGTAGAGCTGTAGTTTAGTTGTTTGGGGGAGTTTATTTTGTTCATTACAGCTATGTATTCAAAATATCAAGTCTATCTTAAAACTCAGCAGTAAACAATCATTTAGACTAGACCCTTAAACTCAGCAGTAGACAAACATTTAGACTAAACCCTCAGCAGTAAACAAACATTTGGACTAGACCCTTAAACTCAGCAGTAAATAATCATTTAGACTAGACCCTTAAACTCAGCAATAAACAAACATTTAGACTAGACCCTCAGCAGTAAACGATCATTTAGACTAGATCCTTAAACTCAGCAGTAAACGATCATTTAGACTAGACCCTCAGCTCAGCAGGCCAACTCAAACTGTGTTCTTTTCCCTCTTTGTGCAGTTTGAATACACCACAGCCATGAAGGACTAGGTGCTTTATTAGATCATTCTTTCTCCTCTTCTGCTCTCCTTTTCCCATACAGGTTATCAGAAATACAGCAATGGAAGTCACAAGTGTGACTGCATGCTTATTTGCATTTGAAGATAATTTTAAATTGTTAATGGGAAGAAAATGCTAAAGTAAACTAACTGTAGTGATGTATAAAGTGTGTTTAAACTAGCCCAGCTGTGATCATGTGACCTACTCAAACAAACCTGGCTGTGATCATGTGACCTGCTCAAACGAACCTGGCTGTGATCATGTGGCCTGCTCAAACTAACCTGGCTGTGATCATGTGATCTGCTCAAACTAACCTGGCTGTTAACACATACACTGCTGCAAAGCACCGCTGTGCTGTTTTCAGGCTAGATTTGTGCCATCAGATCAGTCTCCTTAATTTCTTCATCAGTTTCTTCATATCAGATTGGTGACATTTCTAGTTCAGAGCTTCAGAGCCAGTTCTGATGCTGGAAACTTGCTGCTTTGTAGATTTTCCATTCTCCAAACACACATGATGCAGCTAATCACCTACTTAACACCTCGTTAACACCTCATTAACACCTCGTTAACTTCCTGAGCTGAGATGTGTCAAAGCAGCTAAAGCTGTCACACGTGCAGTGCAGGAGGCGTGCTCCAAGGTCTCCACTTTGATAAAGACTTTACAATGGTTTGCTTACTGTTAATGATATGATGAAGATTTAAAGTTGAAGTCAATTGTCCTTGCTAACTCAAGACCATGTAAAACTGACCTGCCAATTCACTGGGTCTGCCAGCATAGCATATGCAGCACCTATCAAGTGCAGGAGAGGGGTGTGTTACCCAGATCAATCATCATCAGTGCCTCACCTCACTAAATCAATCAGTGTCTCAACCCACTAAAGCTCTGTGCAGGCAGCAGTCTTCACAGTAATGTCCCAATAATGAAAGTTCACCCACAAAAGACAGTTACTGCAGCACATGAGGGAAAAGAAGCTCAACTGTGAGGAGTGAGGAGACTAAAACTGGCACCCTCAGCCTAGTGCAGTGTTCCTGAACCAAACAGCTGCCGTGAGTCAAGAGTAGACAGGTGAGAGTATGTAGCTTATGTAGAGGAGAATGTGCCTTAATGCACCTTCACTCCTGTCACCCCTTCTCTGGGTGACCCACGTACCATGACCCCAGGGAGCAACCCTTCTTCCACATGTTTGAAGAACCCTCCTTATCAGATCCATTAAGGGCATTGGCAAGATGATCTGTGGCACCCACCAGACCTATTTAAGGTCTTTGTTGTTTACCATGGCACATATCTAACCATAAACTATCACTTTAGAATTCACAAACATGCCTATCTCCAAGAATGCCCAAATGTTCCATGATTCTCATAACTCCCTATTCCAAGATAGTCCCAGGATTCTAACCCATCACAGATGAAGCAGCTCTTCGAGACCAATCTAGGGGCACCACGTTTGACATTATTCTAGAGCAGGGGTACTCTACTAAATTTGTCCGCGGTCCAATTTTGGCAGATACCTGTGACCTGAGGTCCGGTGCGGCGGGGGTGGCGAACGTAAGTTGTTGAGCGGGTGGGGGGGGGTGGGTTGGTGGTGAACGTAAGTTGTTGAGCGGGGTGGGGGGGGGTGGCGAACATAAGTTGTTGAGCGGGGTGGCGAACGTAACACTCGTGACGGAGTGTTTTTTCAATAGCCCTGAATTAAATGCTCCGGTTTTTTTTTTTGGTCCGTATCCAGTTAATCATGAATGGGATTGGGTCCGGACAGGACTGCGTTCAGGTCCGGATCCGGACCGCGGTCCGCCAGTTGAGTACCCCTGTTCTAGAGAAATGAAAGAACATTATCCTAAATGAAGACCATTGGGTCTCAGAGCTACATTTACAACATAACCAGACTATAGTACCTGATAATGTTTAAATCCTGTATCTGTACTCCATAGTATCCCTACTGCCTATATACAGTACTATACCAGTACAACAATGGAGTCTGTGCCTCTACAAACCTGCCCTACTACTTCTATACAAACCGTGAAATGTGCTGATACTGCACAAGCTGGACGCCACAACACAGGGCAGGAAAGAGAATGTGACTGAAAACTGACTGTCTAAATGTGCCACAATGCTAGTGTCTTATAATGCTAGTGTCTCAAAATGCTAGGTGTCTTATAATGTGCACCAATAAAGCTTACAGGAATTTGCTACAGCACATGCTTTGTGTGTAAATGTTTTCATGTACCTCTGAAATGTGTGCTTCAGGCCTGTGAGTAGATTTAAATCCACTCACCAACACCTGCTTTACACCGGGCTTCTGATTATCTGAAGTTTATTCTGCAGCAGGACAACGACCCCTAAACATACAGCCAATGTCATTTAGAATAATCTTCTGCGTGAAGAAGAACAAGTGTCCTGGAAGTGATGATATGACCCCAACAGAGCCCTGATCTCATTGAGTCTGTGAGGGATTACATTAACAGCCAGAAATATTTGAGCAAACCTAAATCCACAGATCTGTGGTTGATTCTCCAAGATGTTTGAAACAACCTCTCTAGCGAGTTCCTTCAAAATCTGTGAGCAAGTGTAGAATTGGTGCTGCTTTGAAGACAATGGGTGGTTATTCCAAAAATGTATTTGATTTAGGGCTGGACAATATGTGCAAAATTTATATCACAATATATTTATTAATTTCAGTCAATTCAATATAATTCCGATATCGATATGAACAATAGAACACCCACAGAAAACTGCCAAGAATGCCCACAATGGATGTCTGTACCATCTACAAATGACTGAAAAATGAATGTCAAGTATATAAAACCTCCTCCTATAAAACTACAGTGTGGGCCATTTATATGGATACACCTAAATAAAATGGGAATGATTGGTGATATTAACTTCTGTTTGTGCCACATTAGTATATGGGAGGGGTAAAGGTTTTCGAGATGGGTGGTGACCATGGCGGCCAGCAGGTCTAGACAGCAGTGTGGGCAGGTCTGAACAATCTTGTGTGGGCGGTCAGGGCACTTGGGCAGTGTGTGTTGTGGGTGAAATATTCATTCATACACATACGTACTGATCACACTTAGTAATGCGGAGAATGGAAATCACTTTATTAAGGTATACTGAACATATGTTAGGCCTAGTACACGTTGATCATTGTATGCTTAACATGCTTGTAGGCTCTCTCTTTCTATCTAGTAGTAAATTGTGTGTGTAGTCACTCCTTGTGAGATGAAGGGAGACAGCCCTGAAGGTCTCGGGTCTGTAGATAAGGATGAGCTGCGTCAGAATGCTTGTATATCTGGCAGACCAGAGGAACAAGGAGGCCTTGGTCCGATGACCCTGGCAGGGGAGGGGAGGTGGGCTGATACCGCACCAATTCAATTCACCTCACATGGGCCACCAATGAGACCTAACATGCGCAATTCATGTTACAGAAGTATGATGTAACCATGTCGCTAAATAGTATAAGAACCATGGTCTGTGAGAGGGGGGGCAGCTCTCTCTTGCAGACGCTCTTGAGTGTGTGTAACATCTTTCTATTTTTCTATTTCTTTTGCCTTTAATGAATGTTGTACTTTACTTTGATACCATACCCAAATGCTGTTAACTGTTCTTGCTCACCATTAAGGTTCAAATTTCAACGACTTGAAATTTGTCATTTTTTCAACAAAAAGTGTCTTTTAGGATCCAGTGTATCTAACCCTAGCCTATAACCCTAACCCTAAACCCTACCCCAACCCTACCCCCTAACTCCAACCTCTCTCATTCACTATCTGTACCTTCCTCATTCTCTCTCTCTACCTCATTCTCTCTCTCAAATTTAAATAGCTTAATTGGCATAAATTGTAATTGACAAAAGTTGCCAAAGTGATTAATGTTAATAAAACTGAGTTCACTGTAAAAAAAAACAGTTTTTTTACAGGTTTTTCCCAATAAATTTTACAGTTTTTTCCTGTATTTTAAAATGACAGGGAAAGTGTATTACAATTACCAGAACAAACTGTTTATTTAAAAATGTCATGTGATTTAACAAGAAAAATCTGTATAAATTAAATACATTATAAATCTGTTTTTTAACAATTCTTAGATAATAATTTTAACTAAACAAACTGTAAAAAGAAAGTAATATTGATTAATCTTAATGAGACAAAGTAATAGAATCTTCTGGAATTAATTTCAAGGAAATATTACAAGACAACATTGATGCATGTTTTAATTTAAGTTTTGACATGTTAATTATGTGATTTTCATGTTATAAAAGTGAGTAAAAAGTAAAATGTTCTTGACTGTGATTTATTTTTATATTTATAACATACATAAAGAGTTAAGGCGTTCCAGATCCATCTCATTTTCAATCCACTATTAAATATGCACTGTATCTGTATCACTGTATCTACACTGTAAACCCGGATTAGGTTTTAATAAATTATTTTAGTAATCATTAATTATTATTTCATGTTTCATAAAAAATATTGCCATTACTAAATAAAACTAGTTGTTATCATTATTGAGCTGAAATAGGCATTGCAATGATCATGTTAAGTAAAGATAACTGAATATGTTAAGTTTATGATTGGTAGGGGTGGGGCCTGTTTGAATCGGACCACTGCACAGTGTGCATGAAGAGTTGTTCTGGTTGTGCATATTGTTTGAAGAACCTTTCGTTATCACCCCGCTGCAGCCCAAATGCATGAGTTTTGAAATCAGTGTTTCTTCAAATGAGTATTTGCAACGTCAGCTTTCAGTGCATGTAACTTATTTAGTTAACGCGTAAAATATTCTTATCGGTTCATATAGTGCTAGAACATGTGTCTGGCATTCCTGTCCGATCAGTTTAACTATAACCGTAGCGTTGAAATGTGTGTTCTGACGGTTCGGAGTTTATGGCTCATTTTAACTATTAATGTTATATATATTTTTATATTGAAGCGTCGGTCCAATGGGGGACGGCGCTACTTCCCATGAGTCTCTGCGACTCCGGTATCGTTATCTGTTAATGTGATGTCTATGCATGTGTTGATTAATTGTGTACTTGATTATGTGCATTACTTGGTTTAAGTCCCCCTTCATCAATTTATGTAGTTGTACTGTGTGAATTATTCTATGCCATGTTTGTGTAGTGTTGTCGTGTTATTGCCGTTCTCTCATGTTTTGTGTCTAAATTAAGTCTCTTCTGCGTGATCGTGGGGTCTGGCGTGATTATGTTGTTGAGGCAGTTTGAATTTAAAAAGCCTTGTGCTGCGGTGGATCTGTTTGCTACCTCTCCTTCCTACACCACACTGCAATATTGTTATAATTGAATGTGAACTAAAGACCACATTCAATTTTAGGAATATTTCCTTTAAAATGACAGTGTTACATGTTAAGTGTTATAATCACCGTTTTTTTACAGTTTATGTATGTTTTTAAATTTACAGTACTTATCTGTTTTTTTACATAAACTGTAAAAAAACGGTAATTTTCTGGAAACGGGGGCGCCAGAAAATTGCCGTTTTTTTACAGTTTATGTATGTTTTTAAATTTACAGTACTTATCTGTTTTTTTACAGTAATTTTCTGGCGCCCCCATTTCCAGAAAATTACCGTTTTTTTACACTTTTTTTTTTACAGTGTTGAGAATAAGAAGAAATCAAATTAATATAATGAAGCATAATATATACACATACTGTAGAATCCACTGCCCCACACACACACACACTATTATATGAAATGTGATGACAAACATATCATTATAGAAACATGATGTACACACTGGACTAAGATGTGGTTTGTTTCAATAAGTAAACAAACTGAAGATTTGTATTAAACGTGAATACATGCAGCAACTTGTAACAATCTGACTAACCCAGCCGTTACTAATAAGGTTCAAGGTCTAATTGGGTGAGTATAAACCAAGCAAACACCAGACTACAACAGAGAATGTTCCGGTTACTCTTTACTCTGCATTTCTCCCCCCAACAGAGCAACAGCAACAAAAAGAGTCCCCAAGCTCAGAACATTAATAAGTACGACCAGTCCAAGGCCTGAATGTGTGGCAGTCCATTGATAAGGCCAGTAGAATCAACCCCCCCAGACACAACCAAACAAACCATACACAACCAAACAAAAAAAACACACTCCCTCTCAACACGTCTCAGTTGAACAGTTAGAGACAATTAGGGACTTTACTCTGCCAGGATAACCTAAACCAACACTACCAGTAATCGGTGTAAGTGTCAATAACCACTAGATATCCCACAGGTTCCCTTATGTGGCGGTGTCACAAACTTCTAAACATACATGCAATACAAGTGTTGTATAACACTATTCAAAAAAGTGTGTGTTTATCCTGAATGTAAGTCTGGTGTGAGGTGTGTATGTCTGTTCTTCTCTGGATCTCCTGAGCTGATCTGTCTGCATGTCTGTTCTTCTCTGGATCTCCTGAGCTGATCTGTCTGCATGTCTGTTCTTCTCTGGATCTCCTGAGCTGATCTGTCTGCATGTCTGTTCTTCTCTGGATCTCCTGAGCTGATCTGTCTGCATGTCTGTTCTTCTCTGGATCTCCTGAGCTGATCTGTCTGCATGTCTGTTCCTCAGATATCCTCAGATGGGTGTGGTGACAGCAGTCCGGCGGTACTGGGGTAGGTGAAAATGAGATGTTTGAACCTTGAAACATTTTGAACATGTGGAGAAAATGGATTTTCCCCCAATTCTGCTCCATGTGGCTGATTCACTATACTATAGGATAGATTTTAGGATGGACTTGTAGGATATCTGTAGAAGCCTGATTGGCTGTACTTCAGCACATGCAGTATAGAACTTAGGATGGACTTGGAGGATGTCTGTAGAAAATCCATGCTAGATTGATGAATGGAGGTTCATTGACATCATTGAATATTTTTAGCCAAAATGTGTATAATTTATATTATTTTTGGGGTGGGACGCGTTAATTTCGATTAATTACAGGGAAAAAAAATGAATAATTTTTTTTTTTTACACATTTTAGCGCATTTAACACAAGACACTTTTGCACCATGGAATGTTCCTCAGTGCACGAGTTCCATGCATACAGATTATATGGACGCAAAAATAAGATGAGCATGATGGAGATGACTGAAGAGGTTACGCTGGTGGAAGGGAAATTTAAATATAAGAAACGTCCAGATGGAAATACAAACAAAAATAGTGTTATTTGCACTTTATGCAGGAATGAGTGGGAAATTCATGATCACATATTGGTGTTGGATGAAAAGGCCTGGCTCTCACTCTCCACTCTAATTCATCCCAAAGGTGTTCTAATCGGGTTGAGGTCAGGCCTTTGAGCAGGCCAGTCAAGTTCATACCAAACTGTGCCATCCATGTCTTTATGGACCTTGCTTTGTGCACTGGTGCACAGTCATGTTGGAAGAGGAGCCAGTTCCAAACTGTTCTCATAAAGTTGGGATCATGGAACTGTCCAAAATGTCTTGGTATGCTGAAGCATTCAGAATTCCTTTCACTGGAACTACAGCTCCTGAAAAACAACCCCACTCCATAATCCCCTCCACCAAACTTTACACTTGGACAATGCAGTCAGACAAGTACCGTTCTCATGGCAACCGCCAAACCCAGACTCGTCCATCAGATTTCCAGATGGAGAAGCGTGATTCGTCACTCCAGAGAACGTGCCTCCACTGCTCTAGAGTCCAGTGGCGGCATGCTTTACAGCACTGCATCTGATGCTTTGCACTTGGGGATGTATGGCTTAGATGCATCTGCTTGACCATGGAAACCTATTCCATGAAGCTCTCTGCACACTGTTCTTGAGCTAATCTGAAGGTCACATGAAGTTTGGATGTCTGTAGATGACTACAGAAAGTTGGTGACCTTCACACTATGCGCTTCAGCATCCGCTGACCACGCTCCGTCAGTTTACATGGTTGCTGTTGTTCCCAAACACATCCATTTACTTATAATACAGGTGGCATCCTATCACAGTTCCACTGAGCTCCTGAGAGTGACTCATTCTTTCACAAGTGTTTGGAAAAAAGTCTGCATGCCTAGGTGCTTAATTTTATACACTTATGGCTATGGAAGTGATTGGAACACCTGATTCCAATAATTTCAGATGGGTGAGTGAATACGGCAATATTTTGTGTGTGTGTGTGTGTGTGTGTGTGTGTGTGTGTGTGTGTGTGTGTGTGTGTGTGTATACCTGTCATTTTGTCTCGTCAATGTTATGCACCGCACTTGGTTCTTGTTTAAGTTAAAGTATATAATGTGTGTTGATGTGTTAAATCGCTCATCTTTGCTGTGTCTGCTATGTGTCAGAGTCTCGCTCGTCTGTGTTAATGTGTTCTAAGTGCTAAAGCGCTATCTTGTTAAGAATCAAGACACTGTTTAAAGCACGTTCTTACCTCGGCATCCTGCCTTCACCTCGCGTTACATATATTTCATGGATATATATTTTAATGATATGATGTAGTCCTTTGCCTTTTCTGTCAGTTCACTCATGGTATTAACCAGACACCCTGATTAATATGCCTAAATAATTCTGTTTTACAGTGTGTTGAAGTGTGGGTAAATAATTCTGTTTAATAATTTTGCTTTCTGTGATCTGGCTTTAATAATTTTTGTTTCATTGATGTTGATGTCTAATGTCCAGTCATTACAGGATGTATTGGTACATGTAAATGTTGCTGTTGACTGTAATAGAACTAAATGATTTCTGGATTTTATTTATTTTTTTTCCATTTCTAATCCTAAATTTGTTGTTTGTTCAAGAGTTGTTCAAGAATCAAGACTGTTCTAGAGTTGTAAGTATTGATGAGACTGCAACCCTGATGTACTGCACCACCGCGTTCATGTTATTTTAATTGAGTTTTTCTTGGCAATGTTTTTAGATTTAATTACATCATTAAACATTTCCTACAAGACCACTCTAAAGTAGCTGGAAGAATAGTCAATTGTGCCAAACAGAATCAAATGCGTTTTGTTTTTGTATATGAAATAAGTCAACTATTAACATGGCATTTTCAGATGATCTTGCCTATGCTCATATTTATGCAGAGACCTCTTTAGTCAAATCGTTTTTAGCCATTGAGATTCCATCTTAATGGGAAAATTCCACTTTATTCAATGAGGTTAACAGTGTGGACTGGGAGGCTGTGGACTGGGAGGTTTTAGCATTTCATTCTCCCTGTTACTCTCATCATCTTGAAACGTCCACATTTTGATAGACAGTAATTCATTGTCTATCCTGCACATTGAGTCAATCAATACCCAATTAAGAAGTCACCAGTGACCTCGTGACCCCCCATAGTGAGAGGTCACGCTACAGAGACATAAATGTAAACTGGGCATAAGGGATCCCACCCATATACTCATCAGGCCTTGTTTGGTTCTCCCTCTCTCTCTCTCCCTCCCTCTCTCTCCCTCGCTCTCTCTCTCGTGTTACGTTTGACCTCTCTGCACTGCGGTGGCACACACACCTCATGCCTGTGGTCAGGGTGAGCAGGCGCTACTGTGAAGAGTCACTGATATTTAAGTGACCTCCTGTGTCAATATGCATGAATGATCCACCAGCTGAAGCACTCATCTACACGCACACGTATGTGCACACCCACTCACCCACCCACACGTATCACATATACATGATTTCAGAAACACTGTATATGGACACAGACGTCGTACCAGTTCACATTTTGCAACCTACAAAAACCCAAGCGTGATATCAGGACGTAGAAAACAGAGCTGGCACAACACCGCATTCACAGAGACCCTCACCACGCTGACGCCGGGCTGTCCAGACCTCTGTCCACATCTCTGTCCAGATCCCTTTGCTGTGTGGGTGCAGGTTGCCCTCTCACTAATGTTAGACCTACTTGAGATTGAAGTGGCCATGTTCTGGGAGCAGGCACAGCATTTACAAAATTAACTCAAGATTAACACACACACACACACACACACACACACACACACACACACACACACACACACACACACACACACACACACACACACACTTGCACACACTCACAATAACCTACCCTGTCTTACACACACAAACAATTACTTACACTGTTGTACACACACAATAACTTACACTTACACACATGCACACACTCATACAATAACTTTCACTGCCTTACACACACACACACACACACACACAATAATTTACACTGCCTCACACACACACAATAATTTACACTGCCACGCACACACACACACACACACACACACACACACACACACACACACACACACACACACACACACACACACACACACACACAATAATTTACACTGCCTTACACACACACACACACAACTTCTTCACTACCTTATAGAGAGAGAGCGATATAGTGATTAATGGAGAAAGGACAGAGAGAGAGGAAATGGGTGAGCATGAGAGAAGTGGGACAGAAAAAAGAAGAGAGAAAATAAGAGATACAGTGAAGAAAAAGAGGTATAGAGAGAAAGAGAGAGGTAGAGACGGAGACAGAGAGAGCAGTGGGAAGATGGCACTATTTTTACGGAGAGCCTTCCGGCGGGTGGCAGTGCTGTGGAAAGCGCAGCTGTGTGATCAGATGTGAGCGCTGGGTTGAGGTGTGTGAAGTCTTCATCCCAGGCCCGACTGAGGGATGACAGACGCGAGATCCAGGAGACTATTAATAGTGTTGACAGGATCCATGAGATACGCGAACATACTGTACTTGTTTATAGTCCTCCATGCCTTTAAGGTGAAAGTGTGGAGTGTAGCATTACTTTTCAATGCTGTGTACATACTGTGTGTCACTACACTGGATGTTCGTACCAGCAGCACAACCAGACCAACCACGACTGGAGTGTCTGCAGCCCAGTCAGAGAGAAAAGAACACAGTGCCTTAAATAAATGCACATGGGCACTGTTACACAAACAGATGCACACATGCGCACACGCATTTTATTCTTAACACTCCAGCCTATAAATAATAGAGCAATTCCCCATTTGTAGTGCGAGGCAGGAGCAGTTTAGCATGAATGGCTGCAGAAATTATGGGATGTGTTCTGCAGACATGAATATGACATCACACAGAGCAACAGCGCAGCTTAAGGACATCTAAGAACCATGTGCGTTTCTGCTTAAAACTGCAAACTTCAGGCCCCTCCCCCAAATGCTAAATCCATCTGCCATCCACCAGGCCACACCCCCCAAACGCCAATGGCAATATGACTTTCACTGAAATGCAGTCAAAAAAAGTTTGGAACGTGGTCGTTCTTTTCAAGGGACATTATGCCTGCCAAGGACAATGACAAATTCACACTTCCCCTTTACACACGCACACACACTCCACCTTGCATGACGGATGGCCTTGTGATGGGACGCAGTGTGTAAGAAGAGCCAGCTATGCCATGCTGGCTGAATGGTAGTTTTATACACACACACACACACACACACACACACACACACACACACACACACACACACACACACACACACACAGTGAGGACAGCACTGCACTGGGTGCCTGTAGATATATATAGGACTGACCCCCCCCCCCCCCCCCAGCTGTAAGTTGTGACAGGGTTGCCCTTTCATCTCCACCACAGCTCTCCTTCCCTAATCCTGCTCTAGTGATGAGTGGGTGGAGCAACACCCTGTCTGTAGGGGGTGGAGCAAAAACTTGATTTTAGTGGGAGGAGCAATATGTGCACAGTAAAGAATGGTTGCTTCACTGTACAATCCATCTCCCAGACACTGCTAAACACTCACTGGACCTCCACGCTGCTGGACCCCCACGCTGCTGGACCCTGCTGTACATGCAGTGACCACACCCTTGATGTTGATTTATGAAGTTTGTGAATGAGTGTCCTCTCCTTGCTCTAAATACATGGCCAGTCCTGGATTTGCTTGGAGATGAGGGAGAAGAGCAGTGTGGTCAGACCACACAACCCAAATCACGCTTTCTTCACCGTGCTCACGTGCAGAGAGAGATCACGCTTTCTTCACCGTGCTCACGTGCAGAGAGAGATCACACTTTCTTCATCGTGCTCACGTGCAGAGAGAGATCACGCTTTCTTCACCGTGCTCACGTGCAGAGAGAGATCACGCTTTCCACACAATGTTTACATGTAGCATGAGATCACGCTTTCTTCACAGTGCTCATGTGTAGCATGAGACCAGAGTAAACATCTGTGTGGTGGAATACAATCCCTTATGTTAGTTTAGAATGAAGATTGAAGATTTTCAGGTGTGGACGCCCATTTCTCCTCAACTCTAGGGTTAGGGGTTTGTACTCTAGGGTTAGGGGTTTGTACTCTAGGGTTAGGGTTAGGGGTTTATACTCTAGGGTTAGGGGTTTAGGGTTGACTAGTAATTTATACCTCTCTGATCTTCTGTCCTTGTGCAGGTTTATGATCACCGGAAGCAGTTGGCCAATGTCCAGCTGCTCCCTGCTAACTCTTCTAATCACCCTGCTGACCTGCCCAACCCCCACGTCCCCCCACACACCA
The DNA here is from genome assembly GCF_052324685.1 of Brachyhypopomus gauderio. NCBI lineage: Eukaryota > Metazoa > Chordata > Actinopteri > Gymnotiformes > Hypopomidae > Brachyhypopomus > Brachyhypopomus gauderio. The sequence continues at coordinate 8,032,446 of NC_135212.1, forward strand.
CACCTACTCCACTCCACCACTCCTCCACCACACCTACTCCACACCACCACACCTACTCCACACCACCACTCCTCCACCACACCTACTCCACACCACCACCACACCTACTCCACACCACCACTCCTCCACCACACCTACTCCACACCACCACCACACCTACTCCACACCACCACACCTACTCCACTCCACCACTCCTCCACCACACCTACTCCACTCCTCCACCACACCTACTCCACACCACCACTCCTCCACCACACCTACTCCACACCACCACACCTACTCCACACCACCACTCCTCCACCACACCTACTCCACACCACCACACCACCACTCCTCCACCACACCTACTCCACACCACCACACCTACTCCACACCACCACTCCTCCACCACACCTACTCCACACCACCACACCTACTCCACACCACCACTCCTCCACCACACCTACTCCACTCCTCCACCACACCTACTCCACTCCACCACTCCTCCACCACACCTACTCCACACCACCACACCTACTCCACACCACCACTCCTCCACCACACCTACTCCACTCCTCCACCACACCTACTCCACTCCTCCACCACACCTACTCCACACCACCACTCCTCCACCACACCTACTCCACTCCTCCACCACACCTACTCCACACCACCACTCCTCCACCACACCTACTCCACACCACCACCACACCTACTCCACACCACCACACCTACTCCACACCACCACTCCTCCACCACACCTACTCCACACCACCACTCCTCCACCACACCTACTCCACACCACCACACCTACTCCACACCACCACTCCTCCACCACACCTACTCCACACCACCACCACACCTACTCCACACCACCACTCCTCCACCACACCTACTCCACACCACCACTCCACCACCACACCTACTCCACTCCACCACTCCTCCACCACACCTACTCCACACCACCACACCTACTCCACACCACCACACCTACTCCACACCACCACTCCTCCACCACACCTACTCCTCCACCACTCCTCCACCACACCTACTCCACTCCACCACTCCTCCACCACAACTACCCCACCACAACTACTCCACCTAAACTACTCCACCTAAACTACTCCACCTAAACTACTCCACCTAAACTACTCCACCTAAATCCTCCTTGTAATCAAAGGCATTTGTGATTTAACACAAGTTAATAAATGAACTTCTATTTGGATCCTGAGATTTCTGCATCAGAACCTTAATGTACCTGGAGAAAAGCTGGGCAGGTCTTCTACTAGTGGACTCCCTAGCATGGAACCCTAACCCCTAACCCTTAACCCAGGTCTCCTCCTAGTGGATTTCCTAGCAGTGAACCCTAGCTCTAACCCTTGCCAGCAGGGAACCTTAACCCCTAACCCCTAATCCAGGTCTCCTCCTAGTGGACTCCCTAACAGGGAACCCTAACCCCTAACCCAGGTCTCCTCCTAGTGGACTCCCTAGCAGGGAACCCTAACCCCTACACCCAGGTCTCCTCCTAGTGGACTCCCTAACAGGGAACCCTAACCCCTAACCCAGGTCTCCTCCTAGTGGACTCCCTAACAGGGAACCCTAACCCAGGTCTCCTCCTAGTGGACTCCCTAACAGGGAACCCTAACCCCTAACCCAGGTCTCCTCCTAGTGGACTCCCTAACAGGGAACCCTAACCCCTAACCCAGGTCTCCTCCTAGTGGACTCCCTAGCAGGGAACCCTAACCCCTAACCCAGGTCTCCTCCTAGTGGACTCCCTAACAGGGAACCCTAACCCCTAACCCAGGTCTCCTCCTAGTGGACTCCCTAGCAGGGAACCCTAACCCCTAACCCAGGTCTCCTCCTAGTGGACACCCTAACAGGGAACCCTAACCCCTAACCCAGGTCTCCTCCTAGTGGACTCCCTAACAGGGAACCCTAACCCCTAACCCAGGTCTCCTCCTAGTGGACTCCCTAGCAGGGAACCCTAACCCCTAACCCAGGTCTCCTCCTAGTGGACTCACTTTTCACATGACCTCACGTGTGCAGCCAGGAGACACACTACTGTAGTGCTAATGGATACATGAGCTAGGGGACTGTTAACAATAGAGCACACGCCAAACCAAAGGGTCAGGGTTCTGGTCAGGGTCAGGGTCCAGTTGCATGAGGAGACCAGTCTGTCCATAGCTTCTGTTCACTCATAGTCCATAGTATCTGAGTTGATATGTAAAGTAGAACCCTTGCATATACAAACATGTAAATGCCTTATTAATGTTCAGAATATTTCAGATGTCAATGACTGTTCTAAATTTTGCTGGGTCTGGAAATACGTGTCATGTGTTTGATATACAAGCCTGAATGACGTCTTTCTGCAAATGACTGAAATGCTCCAGAATCTATTGAGGCAACAAATATCAGTGATAGCTGGCAGGCCGCTGGGACTCCTCTCTGTCACTGCGCTCTCAGCAGAAAGCACTTCTACAGCAGAAAGCACCTCTAGACTCAGGGAGATCTAGTGGTATAAGGGCATGTAAGTTTCCATCCTATGAAATATTCATCTCCACAACAACATTTCCATTTATCCAGGCGGCGACGAACACCCCCCCACCCCACCCCCCGTGTGCTCCTAATGGATTATGCAGGAGGAGTGAGTGGAATAAGGAACTCCACACAGTCTCACCCCCTCACGCCATTACGCTGAAAATCAGGCTTCATGCAAGATACCTCTGAAGGAAGTATGGGAGAAATGAAGAAACCAATAAAAAAACACTAACAGTATAAAATAAATAAGTGGAGGAATTTCAGCATCCGTGATGAGGTGAGGAAGCCCACACACGAATGAACCCCGACACCATTGGGCTAATGCGGACCACGTTTCGCTTCTTTACAGGGTAAAGCAAAATGTTCAAGCTGCTTTTACTTTTGCTGGAATCATTTTGGTGCTTTGAATGGGACCACCAGCTGTAAACTGAAAAATGGGAGGAGTAGCTTCATCTCCAAGGAGATCTGGCGTGAAGGCGTGGCGAGTGTCTCACCACAGAGTCCCTACTGCATTAGCAGGGTTACAGTGTTCTTACTGTGGTTCAACTGTAACACAACGCGGCTCCCCATGGTTTGTATGGAGTGTTGATGAACCTGAACCTGTCTGTCCATTTCTGAGGTCTGTATGCCTGTTTGTCTGCCTGCCAGCTGCCTTCAGATCTGCGAAGGTATGAATGTGAGATTTAAAAGCAAGTATCACACGTAGTTTTTGCAGTGAGATTTATGCATTTTGTTTCTTGAGCTAAATATGGTTGAGATTGAAGGTGAGAGAAACGTGATGCCATAATGTAACACTGCATGTAAATGTCACATGCACCAACTGTGGTGGGAGGAGCTGAAGAATGGGAGGGGCTGAAGAGTGGGAGGAGTCAGTGGTGTGTGGGAAGACATCCTAAAGATGAGATGCAGCAACAGAAGTGATGTTGTTTTACTCTTTTGCATAGGCCAACTGGCTGGTTACTTATTTCACTCAATCGACACCTACAGCCAAATATCTGTCAGAATGTCTGGCTGTTTTGGTCTATGGCCATTGCATCTAGGGTTTAACAACACAGATCATCATTGTTTATAAAGATTTGTTGCAGTTGCCTTGATGTTGAAATTGCAAGCAGACATTGAAGAGTAAAGGATGTGTTTATGGGTAGTGTGGCCTTCACTGCTGCACATCAGGGTGATCTATGATGGCAGCGCGGGAGAAGAATGAGGACTCCCTGCACACCTGAAGAGCAGATGGCAGACTGACTGAGTGGAGAGTCATGCACCATAAACCGTGAGATCCAGGAGACGGCGAGGTTAGGGATATGAAGACTTGCTGCCTCTGGCTACTTTAGGGTAATTATCTGCCATTAGCTCTTTATTGTGGAGGCAGAGACTACAAACTTTGTAGAACATCCTGAGGCGAATCTGAGCAGGGCGCCATGTTTAATCACAGCCTGGGTGAAGCAGGGGATGCAGACTGCTTGGCCCAAACCAAGACTGATTATAAAGACACAGCGCATCCCTACACGTTTGAAATGACCCTTAACCCTAACCCTAGTTTGAACAAAGATACAAAAAAAGATGCTCCTCTGTTTATTATGCATGCCACTCCCCACTTCATATGTTATTATGCATGCCACTCCCCACCACATTATTATGCATGCCACTCCCCAATTCACATGTTATTATGCATGCCACTCCCCACCACATTATTATGCATGCCACTCCCCACTTCATATGTTATTATGCATGCCACTCCCCACCACATTATTATGCATGCCACTCCCCAATTCATATGTTATTATGCATGCCACTCCCCACCACATTATTATGCATGCAACTCCCCAATTCATATGTTATCATGGATGACACTCCCCAATTCATATGTTCCATCCAGCCAGAGTGATTATAAAGTATTATGAATGTATATCATTCATATGATCACTTACATAAACCATTAAGTCCATAATGGGCCCTATGAAAGTCTGTGATTAAAACGGGGCATCTTCAGATCCTCTACATCAACTGCTGAGTCTGAATCTGGAAACCATATTTGTCCTTTCATAGCAGGTCCTGTGCAGAACATCCTAACACTCCCCAGCACTGAGGGGGCAGAGGTTTTGCCCTCTGGTGGTCGATGCCGCGAATACCGCATATGCTAGAAGCTCTTCCCATCAGTACTGATTATTCAGTCTGGAACTGCAGACACTGTCAGGGTCAGCGTGCCCGAGGAAATGTGCTCCCTCCCAAACCCCCCCCCCCCGGCCACACGCACAGGAGCCCTGACCAGTCATGCTGCACTCAGCTACTATTATGAGGAATTTCCTTCCTGATCCACCGTGCAGTGGCTGGTGCCCTGCTGGCTGAGCACCCTAACCCTGGAGCAGGAGCGGAGAGATGAACCACACAACGCATGCAGGCAGGGGATAGGGCCTCAGACAGGGGCACAGCAGCTGTGTGATCAACACACACACACACACACACACACACACACACACACACACACACACACTCCAGCTCAAACAGTGCATTGTGTGCAGTCGCTATGAACTGTCAGCACATATAAATCCTCCTGATCTCATGCATGACATCATTGGCCAAGACTGCCCGTAAGCTTCTATGGACCTGATCACCATGCCTCAACCATGGAAACCACAAGGGGCTTCATTATGGGTGAGGCTAAGGTACTCACTCTTGGTTGGAATGCCATGCAGGTCTAAGGTACTCACTCTTGGTTGGAATGCCATGCAGGTCTAAGGTACTCACTCTTGGTCCTCTGAGAGTGCCGGAAAAATGGATAAAGAGAGAAATCAATTTCTTCACCGGAGCAGAATCAAAACTCTGTGACTTTTACAGATGAAAGTGGATGTAGTGTGCAGAGAACATACGACTCTGAGAATCATCAACACTGTGATCACATACTGTGATCTTGACTGGGCTATGACATATTCTATGCACAATATTCAAAAGTGTGATTACACTTCAGTGTGTGAGTGTAGCGTTAACACACAGGGTCACAACGACGCCACAACGACACGATTCATAGCCCACTGGGGCTGAAGGTGTAATAAGAGGAAGGACAGAGACAGCAGGTTACACTCTTCCTCACCAACAGAGGAGAGGAAAGAAAATACAGACAAATGTCAATATGTCCTGTAACCTGTCCTTCCTCACAACTCCACTCCTCAGTGTGTGAGCACAGAAAGGCCACTCACAGAGGGACGTGTCATCACACACAGGAAGTGCTCAGTCAGGAGAGACTGACAAGGTGAGTCACTTCTTTCTCCTGTGTCCAAAATACAAAACCATGAAAAAAATCCTTTCTGCATAGGATTAGTGACAAAATCCCCACCTACACTAACTGATACAGAACAACTGAGAATCTTCTTGGGTTGGAAGAACAGACAGACTGCAGATTTAGCAGGACAGTTTGTACAGAAGTGTCATAAGAGCTAACGTAATAACACATCCATGCACAGTGCGGCTGTCTGACTGTATTCTAACATCCTTCCCTTAGTTAATGCTGTTGTTTACTTCATTGTATTCCATTTTCGTTCATGCTCATGTTCTAATTTTGTTGTTGGTTTTTTTTCCTATCCTGTACAAAAATGTATTTTCAATTGTATATTAATAATACATTTAGTGTATTCTATTGGTAACATGTATTTTATCCTGTCACTGTGTGGGAGGGAGAGAGAGAGAGGGGGAGGAAGAGGGAGAGAGAGAGAGAGAGAGGGAGGGAAAGAGCAGCATAGACAGAGAGGGAGGGAGAAAAAGGGAGGGAGGGAGGGAGAGAGAGAACAAAACTGACAAAACAAACTGACTACAGGATTACAAAAATTTGTCTATTCCAGGACTTTAGAAGAGCAAGAAATAAAATGTGTAATACATACAAATGGTTTAGTAACACTAGCACCAACAGAAGAAGCACTAAAAATTAACTATATCAATACTAGAACCATATTGTAGAGACTGGGCCCTTAACGTAAATATGGATAAAGCCAAAATAATGAACTTCCAAGAAAAAGCTACATTACAAATGAGAAAATACCAGTTTTACTTTGAAGATGCCTTAATATCCAACACAAACACCTACACACATCTAGGTGTGAAAATAAACTCTAATGGAACTTTTAAAACAGCATGAAACTTATTATACAATAAGAAAAACTATTTATAATCCCTATACTGCAATTTGGCAACAATTATATAAATCATTAATTCAATCAGTAACATGCAAATAACAGCAGTGAAATGTAGTGCAGAGCTGTAGTATATTGCTGAAGTGTAGTGCTGTAGTGTAGTGCTGTAGTGTATTGATGTCTAGTGTCATTGCTGTAGTGTAGTGCTGTGGTGTAGTGCTGTGGTGTAGTGGTCACTTCTCCAGACAACAGCAGGATGACATGAACGATATCAGACCAGAGAACAGCGGGATGACATGAACGATATCAGACCAGAGAACAGCGGGATGACATGAATGATATCAGACCAGAGAACAGCAGGATGACATGAACGATATCAGACCAGAGAACAGCAGGATGACATGAACGATATCAGACCAGACAACAGCAGGATGACATGAACGATATCAGACCAGACAACAGCAGGATGACATGAACGATATCAGACCAGAGAACAGCGGGATGACATGAATGATATCAGACCAGACAACAGCGGGATGATATGAACGATATCAGACCAGACAACAGCGGGATGACATGAACGATATCAGACCAGACAACAGCGGGATGACATGAACGATATCAGACCAGACAACAGCAGGATGACATGAACGATATCAGCTCTGCAGCTGTAACGAGGTCCAACTGAACCCGTTCTGATCTTTAGAAATGCCAATATTTTGGTACTGCATTGTGTGGTTGTGAACAATGTGCCTGTATGTATGTGTGCTATAGCATCTTTGTCTGTGCATGTGTACATGCGCGTGTGTACCTGTGTGTGTGTGCCTGCTAGTGTGTGCATCTACACAACAGTTCTGATATCACTATCTGCAGGTGTATGCCACTTTTTTAGCTTCTGTTGTCTGCCTGCTTGGGTGCACCTTGACCAGTATGTTGCATAGCAACAGGGAAGAGAAGTACCCTGCTGGTTTCCTCTCCCAGTGGCAGCTGGGTTCTGAAGCCCCTGACTATAGACAGCACATGGCACAGCTGCACCAAACCCTGTCAAGAGGCCCTTAATGACTGAATCTGTGCCAATCCGAACAGAAACAAACCAAGGAAGCGGACACAGATCCTGCAGGCAGCACATGCCCAGTTTGCGGAGGACCACGCCCCGGCCAGTGGGCGCAGGACCACGCCCCGGCCAGTGGGCGCAGGACCACGCCCCGGCCAGTGGGCGCAGGACCACAGACATGCGCCCACCAACACACACCAACACAGACAATGTAGCAGTTAACAAGGAGTCTGCCCAGCTAGAGTCCAGGGTTAAGTCTAGGTGAGATTAGTCTAGGTGAGGTTAGTGTAGGTGAGGTTAGTCTAGGTGAGGTTAGTCTAGGTGAGGTTAGTCTAGGTGAGGTTTCTAACCACCGAGCCTGGTGGTGGAGTCACACAGCAGACCCTCATTCCTGGATCTGCAGGTGTACAGGCAGCACTGTTCAACTAATGCTGGGGGAGCAAGACACACATACACACAACTGAGAAAAATGGAAAATGGCCTAATGGATAGGACACAGCTAGCTTAAGGGAGTGTGTTGTGTGTTACCAGCGTCTTTATTTTTTATTATTGATTTTTTTAAATTTACCATTGTTGTCACTAATTTTGTAATTATTGTTGCTTGTATTTTATTGGCAGTTCTTTGTTGCTATTGCTGTAGTACTGAAGCAGTATTGTTGTAAAGTACAGTCATGTCAATAAAGCTTCTTTGAATCTGAGAGAGAGAGAACTGAAAATTGCTGCTATCTGCAGGATCAAGTGAGTCATTGAGCTGATGAATAGTTTGTCAAATTGACCCAGATGATTCACACTGGGCTCAGAAGGCAAACGATCCCATTAACAAACACTAGAACACATGAAGGCACACTACTCTACAACACACATGATCACATCAACACACACATGATCACATTAACACACACTACTCTACAACACACATGATCACATTAACACACGCTACTCTACAACACACATGATCACATTAACACACGCTACTCTACAACACACATGATCACATTAACACACACTACTCAACAGCACACATGATCACATTAACACACACTACTCTACAACACACATGATCACATTAACACACACTACTCTACAACACACATGATCACATTAACACAAGCTACTCTACAACACACATGATCACATTAACACACACTACTCTACAACACACATGATCACATTAACACACACATGATCACATTAACACACACTACTCCACAACACACATGATCACATTAACACACACATGATCACATTAACACACTACTCCACAACACACATGATCACATTAACACACACATGATCACATTAACACACACTACTCCACAACAGACATGATCACATTAACACACATGATCACATCAACACACGCTACTCTACAACACAAATGATCACATTAACACATGCTACTCAACAGCTCACATGATCACATTAACACACGCTACTCTACAACACACATGATCACATTAACACACGCTACTCAACAGCTCACATGATCACATTAACACACGCTACTCAACAGCACACATGATCACATTAACACACACTACTCTACAACACACATGATCACATTAACACACACTACTCTACAACACACATGATCACATTAACACACACATGATCACATTAACACACACTACTCCACAACACACATGATCACATTAACACACACATGATCACATTAACACACTACTCCACAACACACATGATCACATTAACACACACATGATCACATTAACACACACTACTCCACAACACACATGATCACATCAACACACGCTACTCTACAACACAAATGATCACATTAACACATGCTACTCAACAGCTCACATGATCACATTAACACACGCTACTCTACAACACACATGATCACATTAACACACGCTACTCAACAGCTCACATGATCACATTAACACACACTACTCAACAGCACACATGATCACATTAACACACGCTACTCAACAGCACACATGATCACATTAACACACGCTACTCAACAGCACACATGATCACATTAACACACACTACTCTACAGCACACATGATCACAGGTGGTCTTCAAGGGGTCGGGTAGGGGGCATGCAGTTTCCATTTCCACACCCCCAGAGAGCTGAGAGGGGGGGGGCACTGGTGGAAACGTGGAGGGGTGGAAGGGTTGGGTTGTGGGGGGTGGGGATTGTTAAAGTCATGCATCATAGCTCCCATTTTAATTCTCCCTATTAATTCCTGAACTGGCCTTTCCTGAGGCTGCTGAGGGTTTAGCAGTGCAGCGTCACTGCCCGAGCCCTGACCTAGCTCACAGCCCAACACCTCCACCACCTCCACCAACACCTCCACCAACACCTCCACCACCTCCACCAACACCTCCACCACCTCCACCAACACCTCCTCCAACACCTCCACCACCTCCACCAACACCTCCACCACCACCTCCACCACCTCCTCCAACACCTCCTCCAACACCTCCTCCAACACCTCCACCACCTCCATCAGCTGTCAGCAGCCAAGCTGATGAGTCAGGAAACAAAAGCTGCTCACACACACACACACACACACACACACACACACACACACACACACACACACACACACACACACACACACACACACACACACATTAATGCCCATGTGCACATACACATACTACTTGCTCAAACACACACACACACACATTCCAAGGTGCCTGGTTGCTGCCTGTCCTTGGTGTCCTGGTGACCAAACAGAGGATGAACTCTTCAGACTGCAGGCAGCAGGGTGGGTAAGAGTCAGGGTCAGGCCCAGGGGTCAGGGATCAAGATCTGCTGTAAATCAGGTCATCATCATAGGGGCTAGGTCATCATGTGGATCCGCAGTATATCCTAAATCTAACTTCCAATCTAAACTTCTAAACTTTAATCTCTAACACTGAACCTCCACGGTTCATCAGAAGAACTTGAGGTTCAAAGGCTAAAATGACATTATTGGCAGATAATTGGCCATCGTTACACACAACACTGGCTTAAAAAGGAAAGAAAATGTTTGGCTTTGAAATTTCTGACTGATAACATTTATAAATGATGGTACCTAAGGGGGGGCTGAGAATGAGCTATCAATCATTCAACCAAACCATAAACTTTAATAAGATAATCAAGCACCAGGACTCTCTCACAGTGAAGAAGGCAAACACATAAACGCATTAACACATTTAGCTTGTTACGGCTGTGAGCTGACAGCATTATACAGGCATTACTTCACATGTTCACGTTCACCAACAGTTTTACCAATCTACAAACGAGCTGGACTGAGACATTTTAATTATTGATCTATAACGTCTCTCAGATCCATTTGATTGGAAGAAAACCTGTCTGGTGTTTAGTGAGCGGGCCATAAGGGGAGGGGTCAGGTCTTAAGGGGAGGGGTCAGGTCGTAAGGGGAGGGGTCAGACCATAAGGGGAGGGGTCAGACCATAAGGGGAGGGGTCAGGTGGATACTGTACTCTCAGGGTCTAAAGTGCCTGGTTTAGACTCTAAGTGCTAAAGTGTTTTAATTCTCCTGAGATGGAAAACACAATTCAGCATCCAAACTAAGGTCTTCATGCTAAGGTCAAAAAAGGTCATGCTAAGGTCCTCTGGGCACAATGACACTGAGGAGTATGAACTTTCACTTTTCAGCCAGCCTTGATGATGCTCACTACATGTACAGAGGGCTAAGATCAAGGTCAGCAGGCATGTGTTGGGGGGACAGGCGTGTGCATGTGCTGGAGGGACAGGCGTGTGCGTGTGCTGGAGGGACAGGCGTGTGCGTGTGCTGGGGGGACAGGCGTGTGCGTGTGCTGGGGGGACAGGCGTGTGCGTGTGCTGGGGGGACAGGCGTGTGCGTGTGCTGGGGGGACAGGCGTGTGCTGGGGGGACAGGCGTGTGCTGGGGGGACAGGCGTGTGCTGGGGGGACAGGCGTGTGCGTGTGCTGGGGGGACAGGCGCGTGCTGGGGGGACAGGCGCGTGCTGGGGGGACAGGCGCGTGCTGGGGGGACAGGCGTGTGCGTGTGCTGGGGGGACAGGCGTGTGCTGGAGGGACAGGCGTGTGCTGGATGGACAGGCGCGTGCTGGGGGGAAAGAGGCTTATGGTGCAGCACTGAGCTGTGACAGTGATAAAGGCCCAGATGTGGGGTTGCCTGTTTACACAGCTCTGATCCCCCAGCACCTCCATCCCTCATCCATCACACTCACCACCCCCTCAGAGCTGAGGTCTGCACCACAACTCAGACCCTCATTCTGTTCCCCACACACACACACCCTGTTTACACTCTGTTCCCCACAGATACACACAAACACTCATTTCAAGTAGCCCGCTGCAGAAGTGTGTGTTGTGCTGCTGTTCTGTCTGGGTTCTGGAAAGATAAAGAAACGTCTGAGTGTCTAGAGCATTATGGAGTGAAAGTGCAGATGTCTAGACAGTTTTGATGGAGCTAGCAGCAAGCCAAGGTGAGTGGCGAGGAGGTGGTGCGCTGAGGTGAGGGAGGGGAGGGCGGTGTTTGAGGGGAGGGTGGTGTTTGAGCGGTGGGTGGTGTGCTGAAGAAACAGGTTACTGGGGAAACAGAATGCGCACTCAGATCTGGACCTGTGAGTCCATCACTTCACCTTATATGCTGAAGGACACCGGTATGTTCTAGAAGGGTTACACAGACAAACGTAATATTATTGGTTAAGCTTGGTACACAGTGTACAAGACATACACATGCTTATTAAATGATCAGCTGCATTATGCACCATCCCTGTTAACACAGGTTTAGTTCTTACCAGCTTCTATCTGAAATAAATGTGTCGAAATTTAAATGATCAGCTTTGACAGCTGAATGTTTCTGATTTAATTATTCTGGACCTGATACAGGTTTCCCGGGTTGTTCTCCATCCACTGGAAATGTTACAGAAAAAGAATAAAACAAAGTGTAAATTCTCCCTCTGTGGTCACAGCTCGGTTTTGAAATTAAAGACGTGTTTTAATAGTGCTGTATGGCTTGCAGTGTACACACACGCACGCACACACGCACATCCACACACACACACACACACACACACACACACACACACACACACACACACACACACACTTCATTGTGTATCCAAACAGCACTGGTTTAAATAATGACCTACAGTGATTCAGCTGTAACGAGAGAGCTGGGACATCCTTCTCAGATCTTTGTTCTTCACACCTCACACCTCAGGTTCCTCACATCTCAGGTTCCTTACACCTCAGGTTCCTCACATCTCAGGTTCCTCACACCTCAGGTTCCTCACATCTCAGGTTCCTCACACCTCAGGTTCCTCACACCTCAGGTTCCTTACACCTCAGGTTCCTCACATCTCAGGTTCCTCACACCTCTGGTTCCTCACACCTCTGGTTCCTCACACCTCAGGTTCCTCACACCTCAGGTTCCTCACACCTCAGGTTCCTCACACCTCAGGTTCCTCACATCTCAGGTTCCTCACATCTCAGGTTCCTTACACCTCAGGTTCTAGGGCAGATTTGGAACTCTTGCATTGCATTTTATTTCATTGAATTTAGATGTGGTGTGGGCCAGTAACTCTCTCCAGACCTGCACAGACCGGCGGCTCTCTCCGGACCTGCACAGACCGGCGGCTCTCTCCGGACCTGCACAGATTGGTGGGTCTCTTTGGACCTGCACAGATTGGCGGGTCTCTCCGGACCTGCACAGACCGGCGGGTCTCTCCGGACCTGCACAGACTGGCGGGTCTCTCCGGACCTGCACAGACCGGCGGGTCTCTCCGGACCTGCACAGACCGGCGGGTCTCTTTGGACCTGCACAGACCAGCGGGTCTCTTTGGACCTGCACAGACCAGCGGCTCTCCACCTGCTGGAGTGGTTAGAAGTGCACAGAAAGTGCTGGAACGCATTAAAGTTGGAGAGTTCAAAACTCTCCTGCTAACACATTTCCTGCCATTAATATGCTAAAATACACACGAAACAGCAGTTCAGTCTTCAAGTTATGGACAGGCTAACCCTAACCCTTCTGACTATGACATCTCAACACATTTAATGGGTTAAGATTACCGTGACCCTAAACCCCAGTTACCCTAACCTTAACTCCCAGTTACCCTAGCCCCCATCTATCCTAACCCAACACATTTAATGGACCCATAAATCACATACCAATACTGCCTCATTATAACAGACCTACTGCGGCATCACTAACAGAGCTCAGTTTTAAAGGCCTCATTTACAGGTCTCATTTAAACGACTTTAAATTATTTAAAGGCTGACCAATCAATCCATCTGGTAAGGCTGTGATCGGAAGCCTTGACCTGCAAGGGAGAGTGGTGGGGTGTGTCGGAGAGTGGTTCAGTGGGGAGACTGGTCTGGTAGGGTGAGTGGTCTGGTAGGGAGACTGGTCTAACACAAGCCCCAACACTAGCACTAGCCCCAACACTAATCACGATACCAACACTAACCCCAACACTAATCACGATACCAACCCTAACCTCAACACTAACCATGATACCAACACTACCCCTAACACTAACCCTAACCCCTGCACTAACACTACCCCTCGCCTGGCTGTCATACCTCACCAGCAGCCTCACCACAAATTCACGTGGTCAAACCTTTAAGAATGATCTGGAAAAGCAGGACTGTAATTCAATCGGAGGAGGCACAGGGGAGGCGCAGGGGAGGCACAGCGCTCCGTGCGCAGTGCGTCTCCTCTTATCTTTGGAGCCTTCTGCAATACGATACAGCCTGCCATTTGGCCAGAGAGCACTGTGTGTATGGAGAAAGGTATGGGGAGGTGATTAATATTATAATTGAATCTCTCTCTCACCCCCCTCTCATGCTCTCTCTCTCCCCCCTCCCTCTCTTCCCCCTCTCTCTCTCCCTCTCTGATCAAGTGGGACACTGAGGGTCTCTTGATTTGCTGCTGCAGCTATATTTACTTAGTTAGAGTGTAACAGCACATCACATTGGGATTCTGTTACCCCCCCACACATTCTCTCACACTAACACGTGTGCGCACACACACACACACACACACACACACACACACACACACACACACACACACACACACACACACACACAAGCCCTTGGTCCCAACGCCCCTTTCATGGAGGAGAGGGGAGGAGGAGGGCAGGTCCCATGTTCACACTAATGAGGTGCAGGAGTAACCAGTCCAGCAACTCTGGCATCCATCCAACAATCAATATTTTGACTCTGACAGACCTCAATGGGGCTGCACTCACACCTGCTGGCCACTGCGTGTGTAATGTGCTTAAACATGTGACTGGGTCAGGGTCTGTGTCCCAGCCACTGCTTTACACTGGTCTATTACAGCACATGGACCGCAGGGACAAGCCAATTCTTAAGGAGACACCCGCAGTGATACTAGGGTTAGGTAACAAAAATATAATTTTAACTAATTAATGTAGGTTGATTACAGATTAACTGCCACTACAGTAATCAGATTAAATGTTAATTGCATTAAGTACAATTTAACTGTAGTATGCAGTGTCTGCTGCATTTTAGTGGGCTGTAGATTATGTATGGCTCCATTTAATTTTACAAGGCAAGTGATTTTTCATTAGTTGCACACTTATATGAATGAACAAATGAACAGAGGGGACTGTTCATGTTCAGTGACAAACACTGCCAGACATCACAAACACTAATATCAAACTCGGTGACATCAGACCCACTGATATCACAAACACAAACATCAAACACAGTAATATGAGACCCACTGACATCACAAACACCACCATCAAATTCAGTGACATCAGACCCACTGACATCACAAACACAAACATCAAACACAGTAATATGAGACCCACTAACATCACAAACACCAACATCAAATTTGGTGACATCAGACCCACTGACATCACAAACACTAACATCAAACACAGTAATACTAGACCCACTGACATCACAAACATCAAATACAGTAATATGAGACCCACTGACATCACAAACACCAACATCAAACTCAGTGACATCAGACCCACTGACACCACAAACACTATTATCAAACACAGTGACATCAGACTCACTGACATTTATAATTATAATATTTATAATATTATATTACTCAATCCAACACCATGTGGTCTACACAAATATTTCAAAAGAGCACAACACAGAAACATAAAAAAGGACAAGGGCCGCTTCAGTTATTATTATATCCACTAGATGGCGCCGGTGAAAAAGAAACCGACCAAACAAGAAGAAACATGAGAAACATGAATGGCCTCATGAAACTCAACCTCCTCTGAAATGAGACTAAAAGGCAGTTTGTCTAAATACATAATACAGAGAGTGAAACAGCATATCCACTAACGTATAGTATGTGCACTAAAGTATACCACAGTTCTGTCCACAATGTGTCAAGTGTGATTTCTGTGTCATAACTTGATAAGATCCCTGCTGGTATCAAATACAGACTGGAGCCGTAAGAATGTTTCTGATCTTTCAGAAGTTTACTCTTTTCACGCAGACATGATTATAGTCACAATACAGACACTCAAGCACAGGAAACAACCCACTGTCACAGGATGTCTTAGTAATCTAGACTCACAGAATGACCTCAAGACGTGTTGGCAATCTAGAACTAGAGAATGACCTCCGGATGTGTCAGCACAACAATCCACTGACTCACGGACTCTCCATTGTCAGAATTTAATGCTGGGACGTCTCAGTGAGCAACCCCTGAGCAACCTCTTACTCCACTCAGCTGAACATAACATTCCCACCATTCAACACATACCCCATGGCTTATTTCTCATTAGATCTCATGGCCTGTCCTTTGGCTCACTAAAATCACTCACTTTCCCACTCACCCAGGGCAGACACACACTCCTGGACCTCGCCGAGAGTAGACATATATTTAATATATTTCAGTTAGCGACAGGAGGATTTGTGTACAATTACAATCAACTCAGTAAATATTAAGTACAATATAGAAGAATTCTAGATTGAGATTGCTACCAGGTTTGCAGTTCAAGCTGCTCAAACCCTCAGGCCTCCATCAACAGGGCCAGGGGCATTGGCTGGGTGTGGCCAAGGGCCTTGACTGGGCGGGGTCAGGGGGCGTGACTGGGCGGGGCTACTAAACTGCTGCTATGTCAGTGCTCATCATGAGAAAATCAACTGAACTGAACATTCAGGGGAGATTAAAATAGAAAAATAAAAAGTAAATGACTCCAAATAAAAAGTTATAATTACTCATATAAAACAATAGAAAGCAAGAATATGACTTCATTAAATCATGTTTTATAAAGCTTTCATTATTGAATAAATGAAACAAGTTCCATTTGTCAAACCGGTTAGGCATGATACTTCACATCCCTCTCACTTCAAAGCCTGTAAAGAACACTTTTAACCATGGATGAAGAACTGTGTATTGACATGAAGAGTACTTCACATTTAAAAGATTCACTTCTCTAACAGCCAGTAAACAGCACTTCCATCTGCAACATCTGCAAATGCCTCTTATCCACAGCTTCTTTCAGTTTCAGGCCTGTTACAGGGGCAGGTGAGTGTTGGGAGAGTATTCAGGCCTGTTACAGGGGCAGGTGAGTGTTGGGAGTGTTTTCAGGCCTGTTACAGGGGCAGGTGAGTGTTGGGAGAGTATTCAGGCCTGTTACAGGGGCAGGTGAGTGTTGGGAGTGTTTTCAGGCCTGTTACAGGGGCAGGTGAGTGTTGGGAGTGTTTTCAGGCCTGTTACAGGGGCAGGTGAGTGTTGGGTATCTTTTCAGGCCTGTTACAGAGGCAGGTGAGTGTTGGGTATCTTTTCAGCAGGTGAGTGTTGGGAGTCTCGCAGGCAACACTTGCTCAGCTGGGAGACTGAGCACCTGTCATCCACAGCACTGGTACATATTATGCTATAGCAACTCTGCCCCAGCGTGATGTCACGGCATCTGTCCGCCACTCAACAAATCAGAACATGCTGCGTTATGCAGTGTGACAAAGATTGAATTTACATGTGCTGAAATATTCTTGTGTTCAAATGGTTTTGTACAGAAAACAAGCCTAAATGCCTCTATACCACTGTGCTGGACTTACCAGCAGATACAGACAGTGTTGTCAGACAGACAGTACTGTCAAATATTATGTGTTGTGTTGTCTTTATTTATTAATAAACTGTATAACATGACCGAGTGGCCATTTATATAGAAATCCAGATCATACCGATGTTCACATGCTGTATGAGAGGTGGAGATCGAGTTATTAGGTGTTTCTATCCAGCAAGAATGGGAAGTTGATGACTGTGAAGCATCTTCAGTGTGCAGTGTGTTAATCTCCCCAACAGCACTGAGGTCAAACTCGCACAGCCGGGACGCTTCTTACTGTCTGTGACTGGATGTCCAAGCTGTGCATCTACATAAACAGAACTATAATTAAATAGTGATACATATACACTGGGGTTAGGGTCAGACCTGCTCTTCTTACATCAAACTTGATGTGACCATCCATTCTATTGCTTTTCTGTGTACCCTGTATTCTTGAAAATCATTGGGCGCTGGTCAAATAACTGGGGCAAGACCAGCGATGGTGAGGCAGGTGCAGAGAACACCCTAATCCCGCTGTACCGGAAACATTACTGATAACACCAGACCTGCACCACTGTCCCTACACCACTGTACACGCACCAGGTCAACACAACATAAGCCAACTCAACCAGCTCCCACATTTAATTTGTGTCAAATAAAAAGTGCAACTGAAAAGTTTGTGTTATGAATGTTTGGTTACTGTGAACTGAGAGTCCTTAATTGTTGGTTTGTAGAAGTTCACCACTGTAGGCTCAACCTATAAAGCTGGTGGCCCTGTGCCCTTGACTAAACGCCACCTTTAGCAGAATTTCTCTGTGTGTTTCCATGCACTAATGCTGGCCAAATAAGCAGACATTAATTACAAGCCTTCAGAGACGTCCGCTATGGCTCTGAGCGTCCCAGAGGAGGGGCTAAATACAGAAAGCAGGAGAGGCGTTTCCTGTTGGCAATGAAAACCAGCAAACCCACTGAGACTGAGAAGGAGAGTCACACTCAATACCTAAAAAATCCCACCAGACACTCACACTTAATACCTAAAGAATCCCACCAGACACTCACACTCTCAATACCTAAAGAATCCCTCTACCATGGCTTTGTTTACAGGGAGCAACACCGCACAAATGGATGCACCTAAAGGTGTATATACAGTGGGGAAAATAAGTATTTAGTCAGTCACCAATTGTGCAAGTTCTCCCACTTAAAAAGATGAGAGAGGCCTGTAATTGACATCATAGGTAGACCTCAACTATGAGAGACAAAATGTGAAAAAAAAATTGAGAAAATCATTTTGTCTGACTTTTAAAGAATTTATTTGCAAATAATGGTGGAAAATAAGTATTTGGTCACCTACAAACAAGCAAGATTTCTGGCTGTCACAGACCTGTAACTTCTTTTTTAAGAGGCTCCTCTTTCCCCCACTCATTACCTGTATTAATGGCACCTGTTTGAAGTCGTTAACAGTATAAAAGACACCTGCCCACAACCTCAAACAGTCACACTCCAAACTCCACTATGGTGAAGACGAAAGAGCTGTCGGAGGACACCAGAAACTGTAGACCTGCACCTGGCTGGGAAGACTGAATCTGCAATAGGCAAGCAGCTTGGTGTGAAGAAATCTACTGTGGGAGCAATAATCAGAAATTGGAAGACCTACAAGACCACTACTAATCTCCCTCGATCTGGGGCCCCACGCAAGATCTCAGCCCGTGGGGTCAAAATGATCACAAGAACGGTGAGGAAAAATCCCAGAACCACAAGGGGGGAATCTAGTGAATGACCTGCAGAAAGCTGGGACCAACGTTACAAAGGCTACCATCAGCAACACACTACGACGGCAGGGACTCAGATCTTGCAGTGCCAGACGTGTCCCCCTGCTTAAGCCAGTCCATATCCAGGCACGTCTGAAGTTTGCTAGAGAGCATTTGGATGTTCCAGAAGAGTATTGGGAGATTGTCATATGGTCAGATGAAACCAAAGTAGAACTATTTGGTAAAAACACAACTCGTCGTGTTTGGAGGACAGTGAATGCAGAGTTGCATCCAAAAAACACCATACCAACTGTGAAGCATGGGGGTGGCAACATCATGTTTTGGGGCTGTTTCTCTGCAAAGGGACCAGGACGACTGGTCCGTGTACATGAAAGAATGAATAGGGCCATGTATTGTGAGATTTTGGGTGCAAACCTCCTTCCATCAGCAAGGGCAATGAAGATGAAATGTGGCTGGGTCTTTCAGCATGACAATGATCCCAAGCACACTGCCAGGGCAACAAAGGAGTGGCTTCGTAAGAAACATTTCAAAGTCCTGGAGTGGCCTAGCCAGTCTCCCGATCTCAACCCCATCGAAAACCTTTGGAGGAAGTTAAAAGTCCGTGCTGCCTTTTCAATTCGAATTTTTCTTTCACCTCTGCAAATTTAACTTAATTCTGTTTGGCCAACAGTTGATTTTAGCTTAAACGTCAGCGTAGTTAAAGTCAGAATAGTTACATCCAGACGCTTCCAGTGATTGTGTACCTGCAAGCCTCTTCGAGACATCTCGTAAAGCCTTCTGACAGTCGAGCAGTCAGTACGAGCAGTCTAAAGAAATTAAACTATCGTTTCGCCATCTTTGAGTTTCTTTGAGAAGGACACACAGGTCAAACTCAGGACACAAATCCGCGCCGCATGTCACGTATGACTCCGCCCCCACATGCCATTCATGTTAGCTCCTCCTATGGGTCACTTCCTTGTTTGGTTTACCATATGGTCCCTTTTTGCCACATCCTGGTCTTTAGTTTCTCTGCCTTGGTTCATTGTATTCAGCTGTGTCTAGTTTGTTTTCTCATTAGTTCATGTATTTAAGCCCTATGTTTTGCATCATGCTTTGCTAATCATTCGGTGCTGTTGTCATGCTAGCTGGTTAAGCCTTGTTCGGATCCGCCCTGTCTGGTATTGTCCTGTTTGTTTCTGTGGTGTTTGAATAGTTCTGGTCTTCTCTAGTTTTATGTTTAATTGTAGTTGTCTTGATATTTCCAGTGTTTGCTCAGTTTATGTACATCTGCACTGGTTATTGTTCTGTCTGACTGCTCTTCTGGTACAACCATGGACTGTCTTATGTCTTATGGACTCTGATAAAGGATTCCTCCATAATAAATCTCATCCCTCTCAGCAGCTCCTTGTGTGTCCTCCTATTCGCCCAACGCCTAAGGCATTACACTGTAACTCAAACCCGCACATGTTATTTTAACTGGTCAACTTTTCATTCATTTAATTACAAAATTTGTGTTACTATTTTTCTTCCATTATGCAAGTTAGCCTACTTGTAAGTAATATCCTCTGCTGAGCCAAGTCCTTTCTATAACTCTCATATGCTTGATAATCACTCAATAAATGTTGCCATTTATTAATTTGGTTGTATTGGTAAATATATGTTTGACCAAAAATATTAGGTCCCTGCACAGAATTTCACCCTCAGGAAATGAGACTGATATTTCATCTGAATGCATTAAACCTCTATTTTCCTATGTCTGATCCATTACTATGTGACAAGCCTAACCCTAATGAGATATAAACAGGCATTTCGTCGAATTTCAGTGGAAGACATGGAAAGTCATATCCCAATCATAAACAGGAGACTCTAAAAATATATGGGCTAGGTCTTCCTGTCAAGTGACCTCATTTCCTGTAAGTGAAAACGATGATCATAAAATCCATAAACAAAAAAGAATGCTGAAACGTAGTCATCATCCTGCAACAAACTCAAAACTAAAGCAATAATCTTCTCACGGAAATTCCAGCATGCAGCATGGAGGGAAAACCTTGGCATACTGAATCAGACGGTGCTTTCCCTGCACATCTCGCTGGAAACTTCATTCAGTAGGACAGGATGAACTCATCACAGCCCGACACTTTCCTCACTGGTGTGTGACTGGATGTAAACATTGTGTGCGTTCTTTGAAAGGCGATATACAAACACAACTTCATCCCTTCATTCATTTATTCATTCTTTTTCAGCATGAAGAGATGGACAAAAAAAAGATAAAAGAGGGTTAGCATTAGGGTTAATGAAGCTAGCGCCCACAGGCCTGTACCCTAAGGGGGAGTGTTGGCTCATCTTCTGAAGGGGAGACAACTAATGCCCCAACGCCCACAACAGCCAGAATGGAGACACAGCCCCACAACAGCCAGAATGGAGACACAGCCCAGATCTTTTCCTCGTACTGTCGGCAATTAACAAGAATCCTCCTGCACTCCAACTGTAAATTATTTAACTATTGAGAGACTTACTGTGATAAGGTAGATATCAATAATTAATGTAAAAGTTTTTCTATGGTTGAATTCAAAACTGTAGGCAAAAAAACATTAATATCAGACACCTTTCCTATTAACGAGATAGAGATGGACAGTTGAGCTCAAAGTCTGTACGGAGCACTCTTGGTGTTCCAAGATGCCAGTTTGCTGGGTGAATATACACCACTCATAATTACACACAACTATGTGACAATGCAGGGAAGATCAAAGCAACCCAGGCCATTACATTATCTCTTCAAGCCATAACACAAACAGACACATAAGATCCTCACCAGACCCCAGCGCTCCAAGTACGATAATGAAACTGTCCATGGCATTCCAGTGTTCCTGTGTCTGGAGTCCTTCCCCTCTCATTAGTACAGCTCACATGTCTATCTGCCAGCACAACAGCTTTAACGGTTTCATTTGAGGACACTTTCACCACTTTTCAAATTTAAGGAACAAAAACAACCGCATTAATATCTGTTAAAAACTCAGAAACGTAATGGGGTAGACCAAACTTTGTGGAAGGAAACATTATATCTATATAATAATTAAATAAGCATTGGTTTACAGCAGCGAAACGGCCCAAATGAGATGCAGTGCTGTGAGCAGCCTGTTCTACCTCCACTCAGAGCTGCTCTACAGGAGTGAAGTCTGGGGACCGTGACGTCACGGCCCGGGAACTCATGTGTGACTACACGACCCTGTGGCATGGAGCGCTGTCATACTGAAAGGGTCCTTCTGCCACAGGGTAAACAGCTGGCCATGAAGGGATGACTCATCAGCCTCAACAGTTTGGTGAGGCCTATTGGTGAGGCCTACTGTCCAAACGTCCAACCACAGGTGTCAGTGGACCCTAGGTGTGCCATGAAAACATTCCCCACAACATTACTCCACCTCCACCAGCTTAAACTGCTGACACTTGACAGGAAAGGTCCGTTGATTCATGATGCCTGCAACAAATTCTGACCCCTCCCATCAGCATGCTGTGACTTCTTCACCCGATTCCAATCGTGAAAGGGCAGGGGTCTCTAAAGTGGCCACTGTGTTTACTGCCATACTGATCAACAAAACATGCTTAGGAAGCACCTGAGACGCAGAAGCAGAACTGTGATATCTACGGAGTGAGGTTCTAATAAATATGTAAAGGCCCGTATATACAGGCCTGAATATTAAAGGCCCATAAATAACCACTTTGCAGGATTGCTGGCATGTCTCCCAAGCAGCAGCAGGCTATGGAAACCTACAAGAGCTGGAGATATAACTGATCACACTGTCTGCCACGAAAAAGCATGAAGGAATGGAAAAAAGAGAAACTGAGTGAGAGAGAGAGAGAGAGAGTTATAGACGCAGAGAGGCAGAGAGTGAATGATAGGGGCAGAAGGAGAGAGAGACAGAGAGAGGATGAGAGACAGTGATAGTGCCAGACGGAGAGATAGAGAGAGGCTGTGAGATAGTGATAGTGGCAGAAGGAGTGAGAGAGAGTGAGAGAGACGGGGAAAGACTGCCAGAGATTTTAAAATGCAGCCAAGCTCACACTAACACAGCTGTTCTCCTCCCAACATTCTGCCAACCACAATGACCAAACATCTTAAACTGAAGCAGAGTTGTGATTTTTTTGGACAAGTATAAGAGCTCCCAAAAGATTTTTACAATAAATAGAAACCAGAGGAGGGGTGCGATGGGTTCTCTACTGGGCATATGGACATTATTAAGTGTCCCTGGAGAACAGAAGGTCTTAGTGCAGTTTTAAGGCAGTGCCACATCATGTCATCTAAAACTACCATGGGCTGAGCTCTCTGAGCCACGGGGAGAGACCTGTTCCAGCATGGATCTCTCTGAACCACGGGGAGAGACCTGTTCCATCATGGGTCTCTCTGAGCCGCGTAGAGAGACCTGTTCCAGCATGGATCTCTCTGAGCCATGGGGAGAGACCTGCTCAATCATGGATCTCTCTGAGCCACGGGGAGAGACCTGCTCCAGCATGGATCTCGCTGAACCATGGGGAGAGACCTGCTCCAGCATGGATCTCTCTGAACCATGGGGAGAGACCTGTTCCAGCATGGATCACTCTGAGCCACGGGGAGAGACCTGCTCCAGCATGGATCTCTCAGCCATAGGGAGAGACCTGCTCCAGCATGGATCTCTCAGCCATGGGGAGAGACCTGCTTCATCATGGATCTCTCTGAGCCACAGGGAGAGACCTGCTCCAGCATGGCCCTCTCTGAACCATGGGGAGAGACCTGGTCCATCATGGATCTCTCCGAGCTATGGGGAGAGACCTGCTCTACTCCAGCACAGACATGCTGCACTGCAGCAAGGGATAATGGAATCAGTTGGGAACTGCTTCCTGAAAGCAAAGGTCTCATGGTCATGGAAACCACACGTACATTTTATGTAAGAGAGCACAAACTAGAATATTCCAGTAGAGAGAAGACTGGACATTCCTGTGCATGAACACAACAAATTACACCTAAACTACACTAACCATAATCCATTAGTGAAACTAACCATAATCCATCAGTTGTAAAACATTCTGAAAGCGGAACTAGACTGCAACTTATCTTTGTCCAAATTCAAACCCATATTTCCCAGAAGCCCCCTGGAGTTCAGCTTGTGCAGGCAGCCATGGTTTAGTCTCATGGGGACCATCCAACTCTCCTTTAACCCTTTCCAGATTTCTAATCTTGTACAGGCATCAGCTTCAAGAATGTGTGTTCTGTCCATGAATGAAGAATGAGGACCTTGAATTTCTCAGAGATGGCAACCTGAGAAAAACATGTGCGTGGTGGTATAATTCACCACTTATTAAGCGATCAGATCATGTTTTTAAACCCCTCTTTGGTACAGTAGCTAACTGGTCCCTTATGTTTCACAAAAAGATAAGTAATTGCATTTAGGATTTTTCCAGATTTTTCTATGTAGTTTGGGACCTTTTTCATATTGTGAAACACTTACAAAGTGAGTTTTTCTGCTTTGGACACCATCCAGAGCTTCACACTCATCATATTGACCTTTGGACACCAAACTGCATCTTCATAACTGATCGGACTGCACCACAGACATCACTGACCGGACTGCACCACAGACATGACTGACTGGAATGCACACTCATTACCACAATAATGAAAATTAAAGCGCTGCTCCACCCATGGGCAACATATATAACTGCAAAAAGCAAATGCTACACCTAACTCAGCCCCACAGATCAGCTGAGGCATGCAGTCACACATCACTTAGTGATAAGCATTACCCTAACCGCTAAAGAATAAACCAAACATGAGAATTCATAACTTTCCCCTTTCTTCGTCTGCAGCGCTCCATATAAGACACAGAACACTGACAATGTGATCTACATTAACTCCCGTGAGATGGTTAAATGGGGATGATGACCCTAATAGTGGGGACATTATCTCTGACCTCATTACTCAATATAAATACTCCATTTTCCAAATAAACATGAACACTGCTGAAGATGAATGATTAAATGTTCTAAAACAGTTGAATTGTACTGTGGCAAAACACATACAGGAATGTGGGACATTGAGACAGACGATTTGTTTTTTTTGTTCAAAATGGTTCACTGTAGAAGTCCATTTCAAGTCTCCAAAATACAAAAATCTTCACGTAAACAGCCAAAGGCCTTCCAGTGAGGGTTAGGGTATTATCTAGGGTTAGGGTATTATCTTCTGTAATACACTGAGCTGACAGCCATCCCAGAACTGCTGAAACATGGACACATACAGCAGCAGTCTGGGTGAAAACACTCCTATGAGCACTAAACAGAACATGAAGCAGCAGTTAAGGACACATCTCAACTCTGAATCTTCAAGACACATTTATAGCAACATATAATCTGCAAGCTGACATCTCAGGTCATCTCAGTACAGCTATGCACACAGGCAGAAACCTCTCTACAAGGTGCTGGCATTTCCTTGACAGTGTATAATATTAATAAAGACATTTGTAGGCAAATATATTTCCTAAGTTCCAAGTATCAAAGAATGATTTATAGGAAAATAAATGCTGCTTTTGTGATTGTTCAACACACTCCATAACATAACCCAGGAGAAACCCAGAGAATGAATTTATGGGATCATGGAGTAAACAAGAAATAAGACATCAGATCTGCTCCTTCTGTTCCTGTTTTTAAATCCAGGTTAAAAACCTCCAAATTTATGTGATGGCTTTAATATCTTGATCTCTTCTGCATGTATGGGTTTTTCATGTGATTGGATATCTCAATATTGTCTACATGTAGGCTACTGTATGTGTTTTTTATGTATTATGTACTGCACTTTGAGTTTAAATTTGCTCTATAAATAAAACACTAAAGCCAGGCTTCAGCATGACTTGTACTTTATTGGAAAGGCCATCTTAACAATTTTTGTGATTTTTTTTTGGCTCATGGATGTGGGGTTAGGGGTATGAACTAGGGTAACGGATATGGAAGACATTTTCACACACACAAATACCACAGCCTTCTAATGTTGTTTTTTGGCTTCAAAGTTTTACTACATAAGACAGTCCAGAGTTTCATTCAGTCATTCTTGATACTGATTTCAGCACACTGACAAGAAGTTAACAACTAACTGCTAACAAGTCACAATCTGCTAACTAACGCTAGCACGTTCAGCTTACACCCAACCAGACCCAGGACTCAGCTGACAGCGCTGTTTGTCGAATTATGTTCACACAAAGAATTATAAACAGATGTTGGTGGTGGCCATAAATCTGAAAATGGATAGATCAGATTCAAATTGAAATGTAAACCTGAAAAACTGGGTCCAGAAGCCCCAGCTGGGGTCATAATGGTCAGAACGGCTGCACAGCATGTAGGCTACTGTCAGAAGACAAGACACAAAATCTGAATGCACAGTCTCTCTATGTCTGACACCGTGTTACCACACCATTATCGACTTAAACTGAATACACATAGAATTATAATCACAGTACGTCACCACACCATTCTCAAACTAAATTGAATATATTTATAAAGATAATCACAGTACAGACTGACAGAACTCGGCGAGGTTAACTTTGCCAATGACACACTGGCACGCTCACACGCACCAGGAACAGGACTGAAGTCAAATGAGTCTTTGCCCCAGAGGCCTGTCTCAACATTCACTGGTCAAACTCCCCTCCTTAACAATCCCATGCCCACTCCAGAACCTGTCCCTCTGTAGACTGGGGTCCTACGTCTCATAATATAACCAGGTAGAAATCTGGAATGCTGTAAGAAAGCTAATTTCTCTCAGAACCACCACAAATTTTCAAAAGTTCATTCTGCTTTGTAGGTATCAAATATATAATGACTGCTCAACTACATCCATGGTACAGGTTTTTATTACTTCAAACTTCAAAGATTTTATGAAAATAAACCCAAGTGATGCAGCTAAATCAGTGAAGGGAGGTCAGAGGTCACATCTCAATCCTGTTGTGCGTCTACTAGATTGAACTAAAGCTAATGAAGCCAAGGGGAAGCGGATTGTTTGGACTGCCCACCCACTTCCTAGACGGGTTCTCAGATCTCTCCCCTGATAAAGAACATAAGCAGCACAAATACCCACGCAGTCCAGGGCAGCCTGTCTACAGATAACAGCAGTGACACCAGGACCAAGCAGGACGTCTCCAGAAACAGACAGCAGAGTCAGATTGGATTAGGGCTCATGAATGTGGATACACACAGGAGGTGTAAGATAAAGATATAGTGAGAAACATTTTACACATATTCATCAGACACTGCCAGATGCTCCTCCTTCATTAGCAACAACAAATCTGGCAAAACTATTACATCCTGTACCCATCTGCATACGACCATCACTCTTTAAACTGAGGGTTAGAGGAACTCTGAGACTCTGAGATGAACTCTATGGCTGAGACCATGTGGCCTCAGACTGCTGCAGGCCTTAAAACATGATGAAGAGTCCCGCAGGCATGACAAAGAACGTCAGGATGTTCCGTGCATGTGCCTGTGTGCAAATTCACACCCAACTAATATAATGTAACTGTTTTGAAGGACCCAGTAACAGATCCTGTTAAACATTAAAGACTAGCACACATACAATATATTGCCTAAAGTATTCGCTCACCCATCCAAATTATCGGAATCAGGTGTTCAAATCACTTCCATTGCCACAGGTGTATAAAATTAAGCACCTAGGCATGCAGACTGTTTTTACAAACATTTGTGAAAGAATGGGTCGCTCTCATGTGGCCTTCAGATTAGCTCCAGAACAGTGTGCAGAGAGCTTCATGGAATGGGTTTCCATGGTCAAGCAGCTGCATCCAAGCCATACATCACCAAGTGCAATGCAAAGCGTCAGATGCAGTGGTGTATAGCACACCGACACTGGACTCTATAGGAGTGGAGGTGCGTTCTCTGGAGTGACAAATCACACTTCTCCATCTGGCAATCTGATGGACAAGTCTGGGTTTGGCCGATGCCAGGAGAACGGTACTTGTCTGACTCCATTGTGCCAAGTGTAAAGTTTGGTGGACGGTGGATTATGGTGTGGGGTTGTTATTCAGGAGCTGGGCCTGGCCCCTTAGTTCCAGTGAAAGGAACTCTGAATGTTTCAACATACCAAGACATTTCCAGAGATCCATCCTGGGCCGGCCACCTCCTGCCTAACCGGATATGCCTACACCAAGATGGACATTATTACATCTTTTCCTTTTCTTTTTATTCTTTCTGTCTAAATTGTTGTCATTGATTGATTGACATTGTGGACAGTTCCATGATCCCAACTTTGTGGGAACAGTTTGGAGCTGGTCCTTTCCTCTTCCAACATGACTGTGCACCAGTGCACAAAGCAAGGTCCATAAAGACATGGATGGCAGAGTCTGGTGTGGATAAACTTGACTGGCCTGCACAGAGTCCTGACCTCAACCCAACAAAACACCTTTGGGATGAATTAGAGCGGAGACTGAGAGCCAGGCCTTCTCGTCCAATGTCAGTATGTGACCTCACAAATGCACTTCAGGAAGAATGGTCAAAAATCCCCATAAACACACTCCTAAACCTTGTGGACAGCCTTTCCAGAAGAGTTGAAACTGTTCTATCTGCAAAGGGTGGACCAACGTCATATTGAGCCCAATGGATTAGGAATGGGATGTCACTTAAGATTATATGTGAGTCAAGGAAGGTGAGGGAATACTTTTGGAAATATAGTGAACACATGCATGCAAACACACTCACAAAGCAGGCACACACACACACACAGGTGTCTGTGCTTGGTATTGTTTTAAATAGACCACCTAAGCCACGTGGAGGCTTTTTATCAGAACTATCAGAGCTGTTAGCTTCTATTGTCATTGATTTTGACAAAGCGTTGCTTGTGGGGATTTAATATCCATATTGATGAAGAGACAAATGGGTTTGCAACAGATTTTTTAAATATGGTTGAATCTTAATTTTGTGCAACATATTTCTGGACCCACTCATATTTATGGTCATACGTTGGATTTAGTTTTTACTCTTGGGCTTAACCTGGATGTGTGACGCACTGGGGAAAGGGATAACTAAAAACAAAGCAAGCCTATTTTGATGTTATTGGTGATTTGTATGAGCGATTGCTGTTTTGTCAGGAGTTCGGGAGATCGGGGTGCGATTAGTTCGGACTGGGCGGGGGAAACGAGACATTCTTTATCATCCCCTCTCTCAGGTACGAAATAACCATAGTAAATGCAAATAACGTCTGTAGAGACAACTGTGTGTGTACTACTTTGTTAGTGCTGTTAAAAATGTAGGAGAAATACGAACTTCCTTGTTTGGTAACTGTACGTAGCTTAGCTCAGCAACACGGCACTCCAGTGAAACTGAGAGGGTAGCCCAGTTCGATTCTACAGGACAAAGGTTCATGTTAAAGGTGGAGTTATGTAATAATTCATAGTTTTGCTATTAAACTCGAACATATGAGTGTCTCTGTTTTTTTTCCTCTTTTAAAAACCTGAACTAAAGCGTACTTTATTTTGATAGTGTTGGCTAAAATGTGTGCAACTGATCGATGCGTTTTCCTTTTCATTGAGTATGTATTGTGCCGAATGCAATGAATCTTGCGTTGATGTGTAATATTTGGATTGTTCATAAAATGGTGCAGCCGTGAGCGGAGGTTCGCGTGTCCTGTGTCTGTTTTAAAACATTCTTTATAATACCCTCTCTAAGGGGCATAACAGATGCTCTCAGGCTGGAGGACTTGTGTTTCTGACCACAAACCCATTATGTTCAAGTCTGTTTTTCTATCTAAAGCTGAGTCCTCTAAACATATTATAAGCTCTCGGGTTTTAAATGAGAAGTCAGCTGCTAGATTCACAACTTCTTTAACAGTCTATCTACACAACTACAGTACATCAGTATATGGCAGGGATGCCCATTACGTCGATCGCGATCGAAAGAAGTGTCGGTCGATCGCGAAGGAATGTGGGTAGATCACATGACATTAAAAAGTAGTGGATGAATGACAGGCTATCGTCCATCTGCACTGACAGTTGTATATATATATATATATATATATATATATATATATATATATATATATATATATATATATATATATATATATATATATACATACAACAACCGTATATATATATACAACCGGTCAACAATTTACACTCGAGGCGAGGTAGATTTTTCTGACTTGGTCATCTTATAAGTAGCTAGCAAGCTGAAAACATGTGGGCACCCCTGGTATACGGAGTTAAATGATCTTGTAAATAATTTTGATATGGTATGTGTAGATATTTTAGATGAAGTGGCTCCATATAAGACCAGATCAAAACCCCTATCCAATATCACTCCGTGGCTAAATGGTGATGTTGTAGATCTCAGAAGAAAATATAGACAAGCAGAGCATAAATGGAAGCAGTCTCAACTTCAGGTTCATTTTCTCTATATGAAGGACTTGATGTTGCAATACAACGTGGTCAGAGATGCAAGAGCTGCTTATTTTAACACTTTAATTATGTCTAAGAAGCATAATCCAAGGTTTTTATTTTCTACAATTGATTACCTTTTGAATGGGACAACTTTGGCAATCCAGCCTTCTGCCATCAGCTGTGAACAGTTTTTAAAATACTTTACAAACAAGATCACTGATATCAGAGCTGATATTCCCGTCATCCAGGTGCATGGATGTTGCTCCTGTCTGCTGTAACAGGGACATTTTAACTCAGTTTACACAAATTTCTCTGGGTGAGTTAACGGAGACTGTGCAGCACTTGCGACCATTCTCTAGCCCACTTGATATTCTTCCTCCTAGATTTCTTAAAAACGTTTTAGAATCTGTGGGTCCTTATCTGCTGAATGTGGTTAATCTCTCTCTCAGTTCTGGGTGTGTTCCTGATTGTTTTAAAGTGGCAAGTGTACAGCCTCTTCTGAAGAAACAGAGCCTTGACCCTAATGTTTGCTCTAGCTACAGACCCATCTCTAAACTTTGCTTTATGGCTAAAGTTTTGGAGAAGGTGGTCGCAGGGCAACTCATCCAGGCATTGGAGACAAACAATATTTTCGAAAAGTTCCAGTCAGGTTTTCGAAAGAAGCATAGCACTGAAACAGCACTCGTGAGAATTGTAAATGACTTACTGATGAACACTGATGCTGGAAAGGTGTCTAGTCTGGTCTTGTTGGATCTGAGTGCTGCATTTGATACAGTAGACCACAGTATTTTAAAAAGCCGCTTATCTGAATGGGTCGGCATATCAGGTTCTGCACATGATTGGTTGTCCTCCTACTTGTCAAACAGGAAATTTTCTGTGTCCACAGGGAGCACAGAATCTTCAGTGGTTAACCTCACTTGTGGAGTACCTCAGGGCTCCACTCTCGTGCCAATTTTATTTTCTTTGTACATGCTGCCCCTTGGAGTTTTAATTAGGCGTTTCAATATTTCTTTTCATTTTTATGTGGATGACACACAGTTGTATTTCTCTTTTAGCAAAAATTATTTCAGTAAATTAGCCATTTTAGCTGAGTGCTTAGATGCTATAAAAATCTGGATGAACTGCAACTTTCTTAAGCTGAACCAAGATAAAATGGAGGTTCTGGTTGTGGATTCTGATAAAATCCCTAGGGAGGTAGAGGTGGCTCTTGGTTCTCTCACATCAAGAGTAAATGCTCTTCCTAGAAATCTTAAAGTTATCTTTGACCCTCAGCTACAACTCACTGAACACATCAAAAAGCTTATTCAGTCATGCTTTTTTCAGCTTAAGAACATTGCAAAAATCAAACATATTCTATCATTTCAGGACCTGGAGAGAATCTTACATACATTTGTGTCTTCGCGCATAGACTATTGCAATGCCTTGTACACCTGCCTTAGCCAAGGATTTTTGGCAAAGCTTCAGATGGTGCAGAACGCAGCTGCACAGCTTTTAACCAGAACAAGATGTAGGGAACACATCACTCCAGTGTTGGCCTCCCTTCACTGGTTGACATTGAAGTGGAGAGTGGATTTTAAGGTACTTGTTTTAACTTATAAGGCTTTACATGGTGAGATGCCAGAGTATATTTGTGAGTTATTAGTTCCCCATTCCATTTCAAAGTCATTGAGATCTACAGACAAAGGGCTTCTGATGGTGCCGAGAACAAAACTCAAGCAAAAGGGTGACAGTGCATTTGCCGTGTATGCACCTAAACTCTGGAATAGTCTTCCTGTAAACATCAGATTTGCAGATTCCATATCATCTTTTAAAAAACTGTTGAAAACCCATTTTTATTCTCAGGCCTTTGAAACAGTCCACAATTAAACTTTGAGTGTGGGGGTTTTGCTTAGTTTTACTTAATTTTGTTACATACCTATTTTAATTCCTTTTATGTTTTTATGTTAAGCATTTTATGTACGATTTTCATTTTTTTAATTGATTGTCTTGTATATTTTATTTCTGCTTTATTTATTTTTAGAGTTGTAAAGCACTTTGGAGCAAGGGCTCAAAAAAGTGCTATATAAATAAATGTACATTACATTTACAATATAGTGTACACAAAAAGCACACATGTATACATATACACACACCCAACCACCATTTGCTTTCGTTTCAGAGCATAAAAACACTTTATTGCTCCTCCAAAATAAACGAGAGAAGAAAGTACAGCATGTGGTCTCGACATTTGAACAGCAGCCAGTGCTCGTCTCATACACAGGAAACATCAGAAAGAACTTTACTGAGGCACTCCGCACTCTACGAGACACGACTGGACTGACTCAGTAAAGCTCATGATTTCCCAACATGTGTAAGCAGGACTCCACCTCCTAACACTGGAATCGTTTCCGTGATGACCTCACAAGGTTACACTCCATGATGGCAAACTGTGTGGGTGCCTGTAACGATCACTTCTCTGAGGTTCTGCTCAGTCATCGTCTGCCACAGCAGGCACAAAGATGCCCTCTCATCGGCCCGATACACAGAGTCGACCTTGTTTATAGCGGTGGTCAGATGGCCTCTCAACGGCCCCGACACACAGAGGGGACCTTGTATTGGTGGTCAGATGTCCCACATGGGCCTCAACACACAGCCTTGTTTGCATGGAGACTAATTCTCTGACACAAGGTGCCATCACCAAAGAGGTCAAAGGTGAAAAAACATGTTGGTTTAACACAGTGGTTCCCAAACTTTTTCTGCCATGCCCCCCTTTGGTAGATGAGAATATTTTTGCCCCCCCCTTTGGGAACCACTGGTTTAACAGATCTTATTCACTGTGTGTGTGTGTTTGTGTAAGAGTGCTCACTGTTCTCATCTAAACAGTTATATCCTGATAGGCATTAAATGTTGCCTATTAAGCTTTGAAGACTCAAGCTGATCTCACTGGCCCCCTGAAAAGCCAACTCAGCACAACTGTGGTGGGCTTGGTGCTTCTAAAGCTGGGGTGTGATGGCACAGATATCCCTCATACGCAATCAGCTGTGCCTCTAGAATGCCATGAAGAGACCACAAGGGCACAGGAAATGAGGTGTAGATGTGTTCTCCAACAGAAAGGCCACTGGGAGCAGCTGCCTGAGGCCTGTCTGCTCCAGACAGGAAATGCAAAAGGAGCAGTTTCAATTTTGTTTCAAGGAGCACATTTTCAGTTATGGTACACAGAAGAGCACAGATAATATTTAGTTTTAATAATATTTAGTAATTTTGACTGATTAGTGAATATCTATCCAAGTGAAAAATGTAAACGAAAGAGTGATGATTGTTTAAAACATGCGACACGGACGTAAAAGAAATCTGATAACATGAACGTATGGTCTGCCTCTTTGGGGGGCAGCGCTCGTACAGTTATCTCTGGACCGCTGCTACGACAAACACTGCGATGCGACGGTGTGCACTTCAGGAAATAACTAGAAACAAAATTATGTAGCACAGAACGACTGAAAATCTGGCCTGTGAATTCAAGGATGTTGCAGCACGTGAGAACAAGATGATTGCAACAGATACGGTGGACTGGTCTCCACAACTCACCTTCGGTCTGTGTGTCTATGGACTCGTATGTTTCTCACAGACGACCGGCCACTTCTGTGTTTACCCTGAAGCCCTCGTGATTAACTGGCAACGTAAGGACAAACAGAATTTACTTTGAGAAAAGACTAAAGATTTAATAGCACTTCTAGGTTTCTTGGTGTTTATACCACGCAGTTACCTTAATTTGATAAATTAGTTAATTTAAGTAGCTATATCAAAGAAAGTTCAAATATATATTAGATGAATGAACATACTCGGGGCAGACTGGAGTAGGAACACGTTACAGGTCCCAGACTACGTTTGTTACTACATGTTTTGTTTAAACATGCAACAGCGTAAACAAGACGCATCTCACTGCGTCCCTTTGTTTTGATCCTTTTTTGAAGTGTCAAAGTCTCGAGACAAATGTAAACATGCTGTCAAGAGTTGTCAAACGCATTAATGCAGACGAATTCGCCACAAAGCTACTAGATTTCTCCTACCTGGTTGGAATCCTCCTGGAAGTGATTTGTTAAGATTTCACGGGGGCTGTCGGACAAACCGAGGCCAGAAGCAAATCAGTGTTGCCTCACTTGCACGGAGCTCGGCGAACTACTCGAACAGCACACGCGTGCCCTCAAAACAGACTTGTCTTATAATCACGTGCTGCCTGTAAAACGTACGCGACTTAGTTTGGAGCCACGAGCGCTCTGTACACCAGGGGCTTGGGTTAACAGCTCGTGCAGTTCTCAGCGCGCGAGCGACTTTCACTGAAGGCGGAAATGAAAAGCTCTGTGAAACGAGCCTTACTGACTCCTACAGGCGCGAGCGGCTCCCCTGCCTGTATTCACGAACGGGACTGTACAAGGGTCACCCTAACCCTCATCTTCTGACTGACTCCCCAGCAATAATGTAACCGCTCAGTCACTCTAAAAGTCGAGGTGAACGCAAATGTGTTTCCTTGGTGTAGTAGCCTAGTCTATGTTAAAACTCTGGGTACTCAGAATACTCAAAGAATTTTTTTTGTTTAAACTAAATGAAGAAATTGTGTAAATTATGATGTTATAAAAATATTAACTGCATATAAAGGGACTTTCATAAAGGGGCTTTTCCCTGTATCCATAATCCTCTCCATCCACACAGCCCCCCGCCTCCCATGCTGTCATACCGACCCATATCAGCTCTCATATCTACTCAGATCCACACTGTTCCTTCTTTAGAAGGACAAGATATGCAGATATGTTCTGTTATTCTGTGTTTACGTAACATGATTTCATCATTCTTGTGATCGGGCTGATTTCCTACGTATTCTCTGTTATGTGAGTGTGCTTTATTATATGTATATCTCACAGGCTGGGAGACATTGTTTACAGTCATCTTAGTGAGAGCCAGTGAATCATTCAGCCAAAATCAATTGAGCTTTGTGTTTATATATCTGTGCTGTGCCTGAGACTGAATATCAGAGTGAGGATTTTCTCATGTTACAGATTAATACAACATGACAGCTCTGACTGACCCAGTAATGGACCTCCTAGAGGGACGTAAGTAACTCCATAATGGTTCTACCTGAATCTGTTTACTTTCATTTCAGCAACATATAACACTCCCAATGTAAATATTTGGTTCAGTAAAATAAAACTGATACAAATAAAGCAAATAATAATAATAAATATACAATAAAATTATAAATAATAATAATTCTACATAAAGTAGAAATGGATATTGGTATAATTTAAGAATTCTTCAAAGAGGAATTGTCCAAAGCCATAGTGGTTAGACAGAAACAGGTCAAAATCCAGTGAAGGGGCCCAAGGTTAAAGGTTAAAGGTTAGAGGAGGCAACAGTACAGTTGGGATGGGCCTAAGGTTAAAGGAACAGTCCATCCGGTCTGTACTGTCGTCTCCTTTAATGGTCCACAGTATACAGAACCACAGTTGAATAGTCAGGCTGAGATGACAACCGGGAGTGAAAACAGGTCAGTAATCCAGAGTGAAAACAGGTCAATAATCAGTCGTGAAGACAGATTGGTAATCAGGAGTGAAGACAGATTGGTAACCTAATGGCCAAACTCATAAGTCACTGAGAACACAAGGAAGATATAATTCAATACTTTACAAGGCATCCAGAAAAAACAAAGTGGTCCAAGACAGACGTCCCAGAGGACAGGACGGAGTGATCAATAATCAGAGTAGTGGAAGGAAGGAACGGGCTATGGTAGCTGCAACTGGACAGGCAGGTCAGTGGCTGGTTGGGAACGTCAAGGTGGAAATAAACGTGAAATAATTCTAAATATTTGGTCTTGATAATCAATCCTAATCAATCATGAATTGTACTAAATTAATCTCTCAGTGAGCAATGGCAGGTCCAACTCTTCACTGATATCTTTAAGTTAGTCTTTAAGAAAAGCCTTGCCATTAACAATCAGAATGCTTCAATATGAATGTGGTGATACCTGCAGGTAGGGTTGCATTTGACTGACTTCAACATTAATTTGTAGACACCCATTTCAAAGCTCATTATGAACAGGTCACAGCTGTGTGTTCAGGGTCCACTGCTCTACTCCCAGTTCACATTCAGTTACCGTTTGTATTTCTAATGACTTCCATGAAGAGCATCATCTGGCTGATGGCCCAGCAGGAGCTCATTCTGCTACCAGAAATCAAAATATTACCATCAGTATCACCAATGTGCCCAGAGCTGGACACATTAACCCCAGCAGTGGAGTTCACTTCTATTTACATGATGCATTTGGCCCTGTCTGTGTCAGATCAGTCCAAACAGAACCTGTGTGGAATCACCTGTTTTAGTTTTCATTTAAATGATGCCCTGACATCAGACAGTCTGAGACAGTAAAAGTGATGAATGTGAATACAGAGAGGAGTCATCAGTGAAGCACTGTGGGAGTTTGAGTTTATAAATCCAGATTTCTAGGGATTCAGATGCACCACACCTATTATTGAGGGTTGGTCTGAGTGCCACACTTACATCTTAACCAAGGTATGTAGACATGAAGAGCTACACACTGAAGAGTTACACAGCCTCTGGGGGAGCTTACACATTTATACAAACATTTGGAAGGATTATACATACATTCATACATACATACATACATACATACATACAGTACATACATAAATACATGCATGCAATATATTTAGTAAAATTTACATATGCAAATTTTATTTAATGTGCATAAAGATTCATTCATTTTAATGCAAGGTGGTAATTGCAGGATTCTTTAAAGCATGGTTGATGCATTTGACAAAGCAAGAGTGCTGTTTAAATGTCTCTGCCTTGTAGATATAGGCATTATGCTGTTTAAATGTCTCTAGCTAATTATGCTGAAGAACCCTAATCCTAACCCTTTGGCATGGCAGCTGGTTATGTACAACCTGCTGGGTTTGACCTACGATGGCATTAGTATAGGATGGAGAAATTAGTATGCTATAGTGACATTAGTGTGGTATAGTGACATTAGTATGGTATAGTGACGTTAGTATAGTATGATATAGTGACATTAGTATAGTATGATGACATTAGTATAGTATGGTGACATTAGTATAGTATGGTAATATTAGTGTAGTATGGTGACATCAGTATGCAGAGAGGGTGCACTTACCTCTGCAGTGGTAATGAGTCATAAAGGGGCTCCGGTCAGACAGGTGAGTGTATGTGCTTAATTGTTATTAATGGGAGGGGGGTCAGTTACATTGGGACAGTTACACTGGGGGAAATGCAATCAGCTTCCTGCACCTGTTCTCCACGATCCTGAACAGAACATGGCGTGAGCAGTGCCGTCACGGCCCATCATTAGGACACGAAGATCGTGGGCGACTCTACTAAGGTCTTTCCACTGCCAGCAGTGCTCATGATCAAGCCCCTCCCTCTTTAATAGGGCCCTGGGCACAAAGACATCTCCAACTGTCATGGAATTGACTTAATCAGCTCTAGTCAGACAGCACATTCATCTGAAGCCCACTGAACTTGTGATTATTGTTGTAAGGTGAAAGGTGAAAGGTCTCCTTCTCTCTGATGAGGCCTTAAACTTGGATGTTCAGCACCAGTTTTCATCTCACTAACGTCAGATAAGTGAAGGGCTCCAGCGAGGGCTTTCAGTTACTAACCTGCTGAAAGATATTGACAAATAATAGCAAATTAATGTTTGGGCATTTATAGCAATCAGTTGTCGCTATACAGGCACCATCAACAGTTAAGATTTTTATTGCTTTTCCTTTGCCTAAGACTGTATAATGCACTGTATAATGTGCTATGTACTTTATGATGTACTGTATAATGTGCTATGTACTGCATAATGTACAATATAATGTTCATTACTGCTCAACAGAACAGACAAAGGGCAAAATGAAGCATACAGAAGCTCATGACCCCATGACCTTAAAGGGAGGTGAAGCCTGTGCCACCTCAGCACAACACCTGTGTCAGAGAGGCATCCGGAGGTCACAGAGACAGGTGGAGAAGTTGTTACCCCAAACTCATTAACCCCACTGTGTGGGGGGGCAAGGCAATATAACATGCTGTAATACAGGTAATGTTTGTCCTTCAACAAGTTGATTCACATGTTCTCACTGTTCACATGTTGTGTTCTCACTGTTCACGTGTCGCGTTCTCACTGTTCACGTGCACTCTAATCTTGACATCCTCACCTTTTCAGTTGCAGTAAGAAGCTCTGGATGCAGTAAGAAGAATCGTCTTTAATCTGCTGACATGTTATGCCTGAAACAGACTGATATCAGCACACAAGCCACGTAGCCACGTCAGGCATTTTACCCTCGCGGCCCTGTGGCCGGGCTAACCTCTCTCATCACTTACACTGCACCACATTTCATGTTTCGCTCCCTGCAGACATTAAACTGGAGAAAGTAACCTCAGGTCACTGATTAGAACACTGTGTTTGAAGTTTTACATTGTTCATGCATGCTCAAACCCAGTGTGAGCTGAACCATGCCTCCACACAGAGCAATCACAGAGGATCCATGGTAGCCTGCAAGGGGTCCACATTTAATCAATTAAGGCTTGGTTACAGCACCAGGCCTCTGTGAACATGTGGTGATTAAAAACAAATAAACACATTTGATGGTCTCTTGCGACCCGTACTTTGAATAAACATGTGTCATGTTGGCAAATAACTCCAGGGCAGGAGTGCAATGCTGGGTGCCTGACCTCAGTCACTGCACTGGGGTTCCACACAGCACAGGAGGCCTTGGTCCCACAACACAGACACCTGCTGTGGCAGGAAAGATGCCCCCATGTGCCCAGGGTATAAATGGCAGTATAAATGGCATGAGAATGTAAGCAATTCGGGGAGTATGTATATGAGTACTGTATATGAGTATGAATGCAACAAGTCTTATTTCAGATCCCCTAATCGATTTGTTTACTGGTTTATGTTCCTGAGGCTGAAGACCAATTTGATTTTGTCTGCTGTGGAAAGTAGAGTTGTCAGATTAATGCAGGAATCCAGCACTCTGTAAACTCCAGTGCACAGACCCGACAGATACACTCTGTTAAACAGGAACGGCACCACAGGCCTCTGAAAGTCTGAAAGTGAAATGAAGGGGGGGGGGGGGGTTGGGGCAGGAAAAACGCCATTAATAGGGCGAGCGCTTGACCATTATAGTCACCATGGGAACAGCAAATCAAGTAATTGGTCTTGTAATTGGGGTAGTTAGGAGGAGGAGGTGTGTGTACAGTAGGCGACTGAGTGCTGAGGTGTAGATTAGGAGACTTGTGAGAGTTTCCATGTGTGTTCATGGGTGCCTACATTCAGGTTTCCATGCTGGTCATGGCTCTCCTAACAGTCCTGCTGTTGAGCTGTCTACATCCATGGCTCTAACCTGAACCTTAACCCTAACCCTCCTAACCCTAATCCTAACGCTTCTAACCCTAACGCTCCTAACCCTAACCCCAATCCTCCTAACCCTAATCCTAATGCTTCTAACCCTAACGCTCCTAACCCTAATCCTCCTAACCCTAATCCTAACGCTTCTAACCCTAACGCTCCTAACCCTAATCCTCCTAACCCTAACCCTCCTAACCCTAATCCTAATGCTTCTAACCCTAACGCTCCTAACCCTAACCCTAATCCTCCTAACCCTAATCCTAACGCTCATAACCCTAACCCTAACCCCCCTAACCCTAATCCTACTCCTCCTAATCCTAACGCTTCTAACCCTAACGCTCCTAACCCTAACCCCCTAACCCTAATCCTCCTAACCCTAACCCCTCTAACCCTAACCCTCCTAACCCTAATCCTAACGCTTCTAACCCTAACGCTCCTAACCCTAACCCCCCTAACCCTAATCCTCCTAACCCTAATCCTAACGCTTCTAACCCTAATGCTCCTAACCCTAACTCCCCTAATCCTAACGCTTCTAACCCTAACGCTCCTAACCCTAACCCCCCTAACCCTAACACTCCTAACCCTAATCCTAACGCTCATAACCCTAACCCCCCTAACCCTAACCCTCCTAACCCTAACCCCACCCCTCCTAACCCTAATCCCACTAACCCAAATGCTCCTAATCCTAACTTTGTTTCAGCCCTGAGAGATAAGAGTGCATCAAAAAAGAAACTATTGCAGCAGACAAACTGAAATCCCCTACACACTTTATTCTCTCCCTAAACACGTTACTCTCCTCTACACACTTTACCTTCTCTCCTACACACTTTATTCTCCCCCTACACACTTTACTCTATAATAACCTGCTCTCTCAGACACACACACATACATATACACACACTAGCACGTACACACACATACACAGTTACTCTGAATGTAAAATATTCTGAGGAGCTGAAACCTCACAAAATATATATCTGCATAAAATACTAGTTTATAGTAAATTGTGTATAATGATCACTGATTTAGTCTAAGGTACAACTGCATAATAGTGAGAATCTAGTTAAAAGAAAGTGTTTTTCTGAACCAAGATCAGTTAGTTTGTTGAAGGTGGATAAGAACACGCACCACACGCAGGCGCTACAGCTCGGCCTGCCTAGTTACTGTTTAGTATTCAAGGACATTAAAGCCCCATCACAGAATTAAACAAGATTTAGAGACAGTTTTGCACATACTGGAGCAAACACAGAAGATCACGAACCACAGTCTTACAGTAAGATCTAATAAGAGTAGTTATAGTTGTTTAACAACTTCACTTGAAGTTATTTGTGCTTACTCTCCTGTTTCATCTCAGTGGGTGAAAATCTCAACTCACTTGATGCGGAGTAGTAGTTTATTAGCCAAGAGTAAATCTTTAATAAGTGCCACAAAATAACACTAGCAGTTGTGTGTGTTTGGTGTGGTGTGGTTTATGAGAGACAGCAGTAAGGTATAATAACTTGCTGGGTGTTCGTGCTGGATAAGAGTGGATAACCCTCACTTGACCACGGCCACACATGGGGCTTAAGAGGCAATTAGAAATGCCCCTGCCCCAAATTACACCCCCAAACACATGGCCCCCAATCACATGCCCCCAGTCACACACCCTCAATCACATGTGACCAATCACATGCTCGCCAATCACATGCCCCCAATCCTCAATCACATGCACAATCATTGGCCCCAACTCTAAATGATACACACCTCGATCACACACCACCAATCGCACAACCCTCAATCATACACCCTCAGTCACACATCCCTCAATCACATGCCTCTCAGTCACACCCCCATCATACACACACACACACACACACACACCCATCACACTCACCCCTATCATTGCACCCCATTAGCTACACACTATATTCCCTCACCTCCCTTCCTTTAACTTAACTCCCATAAATAAAAGCCAGTCTGGCTGAAACTTACTAATCACGCAGAATGTATTTCCCTCCAGTGAGTATGGCATTAGTCACCTGAATAGTAAATCCTGATTGCTGCTTTGTTTGCAATTGAAAAATGAACAGCCA
The DNA here is from genome assembly GCF_052324685.1 of Brachyhypopomus gauderio. NCBI lineage: Eukaryota > Metazoa > Chordata > Actinopteri > Gymnotiformes > Hypopomidae > Brachyhypopomus > Brachyhypopomus gauderio. The sequence goes on from NC_135212.1 coordinate 8,074,794, forward strand.
TTAAAGGCTGTACCAGAGAAAGCAGTGACATGGCTGTAACAGGAACCCTTTCAATGATGTATTAATATCCCACTGCCATTAGTCTTAGCATGACGTAATGACAGTACCTGTAGCATGATAGTCTTGACCTTGGATAAACTAAGCCCTAGTGCCCTCATAGGTCCTAATAAACTAATAAGTCCAGGTCCTAACCAGCGTCGCTGCTCTATGTGTATAACATGTATAACATCTGCATAGAGGACATGTATCTAAGAGTCTTTGTTCAGTCTTACACACACACACATAAGGTCTTGCAGTATACCTTGCAGAACTGATATGCATCTGCTGTGCCCATAAATCTAGACAGCAGAAACCTGAAGTCAGTTGAAAGTTTTTTTAATTTGTCATGAAAATGAAAATAAAGACAACCCACCAAACCCAGCCCCAGAGAGAGCCATCTTATTGACAGGGCTCTCAGTCATTTAGATGTAAAGCAGTTACAACTGGCCATTTTTAGCAAATTCATAAGTACTTGATGAAAAATCTTTGCAGTCTGTTTTTCACAAACGTGTTTCAGGCCGAACCATTTCTTCCTTTAGGATGTTGGTACTGCCATGAGCAGTGAAACAAACTGGAAACTGAGCTGCCTCACCACTATGTGGCACTAACCCCCTCACCACTATGTGACACTAACCCACCACCACTATGTGACACTAACCCACCACCACTATGTGGCACTAACCTCCTCACCACTATGTGACACTAACCCACCACCACTATGTGGCACTAACCTCCCCACCACTATGTGGCACTAACCCCCACCACTATGTGACACTAACCCACCACCACTATGTGACACTAACCCACCACCACTATGTGGCACTAACCTCCTCACCACTATGTGACACTAACCCACCACCACTATGTGACACTAACCCACCACCACTATGTGGCACTAACCTCCCCACCACTATGTGGCACTAACCCCCACCACTATGTGACACTAACCTCCTCACCACTATGTGACACTAACCCACCACCACTATGTGGCACTAACCTCCTCACCACTATGTGACACTAACCCACCACCACTATGTGGCACTAACCTCCCCACCACTATGTGGCACTAACCCCCACCACTATGTGACACTAACCCCCACCACTATGTGACACTAACCCACCACCACTATGTGGCACTAACCTCCTCACCACTATGTGACACTAACCCACCACCACTATGTGGCACTAACCCCCCACCACTATGTGGCACTAACCTCCCCACCACTATGTGGCACTAACCCACCACCACTATGTGGCACTAACCCCCACCACTATGTGACACTAACCCCCCACCACTATGTGACACTAACCCCCCACCACTATGTGACACTAACCCCCATCACTATGTGACACTAACCCCCCACCACTATGTGGCACTAACCCCCACCACTATGTGGCACTAACCCACCACCACTATGTGACACTAACCCACCACCACTATGTGACACTAACCTCCTCACCACTATGTGACACTAACCCCCCACCACTATGTGACACTAACCCACCACCACTATGTGACACTAACCCCCCACCACTATGTGACACTAACCCCCCACCACTATGTGACACTAACCCACCACCATTATGTGACACTAATTCCCACCACTCAGTGGCTCTAATTCTGCTTGCTTGTTCATTTTAAAATTACTCCTTAAAAGAAAAAGTCTCACTGCAGAAGCTTTTTGTCAGTAATTGCTTCCCATTTTCATTCTTATTATAAACATGCAGAATTACGGAATATAATAAAAATGGAAGGCATTGACATTTGAGCACCATTTGAGAGTGCTGTAACTCTCTGCTGTAGTGCTGTGTTGGAATTCCACTTCCACAGAGGTGTACTGGACAGATGTCTCTGTGGGGCTGTAAGGCACTGTGTAACCTCAGCACCATTTATTCTCAGCTGTGAGCCCGGGCTCTGAGCTCTGAGATGTGACCTCTTTATGTTCGACTTCAACGGGGCCGCATGCCTCAGCCTCTCCAGTTCCAGCTCCTAACGTTTACTCTTTGTTCCTCAAGGCATAAATCAGTTCAGTGCTTTTATATTTCCTCATGCTCAGTGTACAGGAAGCACTGAGGTCTCGACGGCACTCCCCACACATCTGTGGCTCCTTGCTAAACGTCCGCTTGGAGAACGGAGAACTGAGGAGGCTAATGAAGCAAAAACCCTTGCCGTGTATATCGTACCTTCTGTATATTCTGTGTGATAAAGGAAGGTTGTGTCTTCTGGGTGGCTGTGTTGTCCATCGATACAAGTTCCTGTGAGGGGACAGAACGCTCTGCCATCTTCACCAGGCTGTGCAGCTTTATTTAAAATACACTTTTCACACAGCGATGTAGAGTTCACCACCTCAGTTTTACTAAGTCAGATTTTATTAATGTGTTTGTTGGTTTACAAATATTTAAAGGTGGTGTGGTACTGGTTTATCCACATAAGCTCAGAATCACATACAGAACACATGACCCAAACAGCTTCAGCATGACTTGGTAGGGTCACTCCCAGTTTAGAGACATCCCAGCCCAGATACATCCCAGAGATATTTCAGAGATGTCCCAGGTGGGCAGCGCAAACCCTTAAGGTAAGGTGCTTGGTACCTTGTTTGAACAGGGTACAGGGCAACTGTATTACCAGTTAGCTAGTGAGTGATTGATTTTGTTCTGTTGATTCTGTGAGATCCAGATATATCGTACAAAGGCCTATAGCTAACTCATGACTTTTAGCGAGAAGTAGTGAAGTAAACCAACCAATCACAGCAGAGCTTATCAATAATTCATAAGCCCACCAAAAAAAGCTTGTTTCATTTTAGAGCATAATCAGAGGATCAGAGATCACTTATCAACCAATAAGTAAGAAAAACTCCTGCTGACTCTGTGTGTGTGTGTGTGTGTGTGTGTGTAGTAACAGATGTGGTAATGCTTACCTTGCAGAGTTTGGGGCAGTTGTTCTTCTCATGCACCTCCTCTACATCATGGTGTTAACAGTGTAATGTGGTGTAGTCTAATGCAGTGTAGTGTAAAATACATGTGCATGGTAATTTTCCAGAGATCTTTTAGAGCATATTTCAAAGAATACAAGAACCACTAAAATGCAATACATTCTTCTGAAAGTGCATCAAATATCAAATCAAATCAAATCAAAGTTTATTTGTATAGCGCTTTTCACAACACATGTCACAAAGCGCTTTACAGGATTTAAAAGGTTAACAATACTATGGGCCCAGAACCCTAATGAGCAAGCCAAAGGCGACAGTGGCGAGGAAAAACTCCCTATGATGGTGGGGAATAGGAAGAAACCTCGGGAGAACCAAGACTCAAAAGGGAACCCATCCTCCATTGGGCGGCCCGTTAACACACAAATTACACAAAATACAGACAAATACACAAGCCACACACAAATCACACAATCAGACTAAGTAAAGGTAAAAATGAAAGTTCTGGGTTTTGATATTGTCATTGTAAATGTCTGTTGATGAACGCCAGGCTTTCATTCCATGTCGGAGCAGCGATGCTGGTATTGTAGGCTCCGACTGCAGTGTTACTCTCCAGGTGAACCTTGGAGAAAAGATACGAGATGTAGTAAATATGTAACAAATTAATCAAAGGCCAAACTAAACAGATGAGTCTTTAATCGAGTTTTAAACATTGAGACTGTGTCTGAGTCCCGAATAGAGGCAGGAAGATTATTCCACAATTGTGGAGCTTTAAAAGAAAAGGCTCTTCCACCTGCTGTGATCTTTTTGATCCTAGGAACAGTTAATAACCCTGCGTCCTGTGAGCGAAGTGAACGCGCTGGGTTATATTGTTCAATAAGTTCACCAAGATAGTCTGGAGCTAAGCCATGCAGCGTTTTATATGTTAATAAAAGTATTTTATAGTCAATACGGAATCTAATTGGCAGCCAGTGTAATGACGATAGTACGGGACTAATGTGATCAAACTTTTTAGTTTTTGTTAAAACTCGTGCTGCTGCGTTCTGAACCAGCTGGAGTTTGTTTATCGATTTACCAGAACATCCAGCTAAGAGACTGTTGCAATAGTCTAAACGAGAGGATATGAATGCATGGATTAGTTTTTCTGCATCACTAGTATTTAATATGTTTCTAATTTTGGCAATGTTGCGCAAGTGAAAGAACGCTACCCTAGTTATATTATTAATATGTGTATTGAACGAGAGATCTGGGTCTATTGTGACGCCCAAGTTCTTTACCTCTGCGCTGGGGGTTATAGTAAAAGAATGTAGATTCAATGCTACATTATGTATCTTGTCTCTCGCAGCCCTAGACCCAACTATTATTAATTCTGTTTTATCGGGATTTAGTGCTAGAAAGTTACACGCCATCCAATGTTTAATCTCTTCTACACATTTCTCTATTTTACTGTTTGCGCCTAAATCATCGGGTTTTGCCGATAAATATAGCTGAGTGTCGTCTGCGTAGGAATGGAAACTGATGTCGTGCTTATGCATAATCTCGCCTAGGGGTAACATGTACAGTGTGAATAGAAGTGGTCCTAGGACTGTCCCTTGTGGGACACCGTATTTAACCTGCACAGATTTAGAGGTTTTATTATTAACACTTACACATTGGAAGCGGTCAGTCAAATATGATCTAAACCAGGAGAGTGCGACTCCTTTAATACCTACCGTGTTTTCTAGTCTATCCAGCAAAATGTTGTGGTCTACAGTATCAAAAGCTGCACTAAGATCTAACAGTACAAGGAACGAGACTAGCCCATTATCGGCCGATATTAGTAAATCATTCACTACCCTGAGTAAAGCTGTTTCAGTGCTGTGGTTTGGTCTAAATCCTGATTGGAACTTTTCATGGATACTATTTGATTGGAGATGGTGGTTTAACTGATTGGAAACTGCTTTTTCTAAAATTTTAGAGATAAATGGGAGATTAGAAATGGGTCTATAGTTGGCTAGAATCTGCGGATCTAGATTCTGTTTTTTAATCAAGGGTCTAATTACGGCGCATTTTAATTGTTTGGGCACGTACCCTAGGTTAAGGGAACAGTTAATCATATTAAGTAAGGGCCCTGCAATGGCTGGGAGTAGGTCTTTAAATAGACGGGTTGGAACTGGGTCGAATATACATGATGTAGACTTAGATGAATTAATCAGTGTTGTGAGCTCTTTTTGCGATATAGGATCGAAGACATTTAGCTCGGTAATATTTTTGGATGCATAGTTACTAATAACTAAACTACTGGGGTTGGATTGGAGGTTAGGCTGCAATGTATTATGACTCTGTAGTCGGATATTATCTATTTTATTATTAAAAAAGTTTAAAAATTCATCGCTAGTGTGTGTAAGTGTTGTATTAGAACTAGTGTCGTTGATATTTCTTGTTAGTTTTGATACAGTCGCGAAGAGAAATCTAGGGTTATTTTTGTTGTTTTCTATTAGTGTCGAATAGTATGCGGCTCTAGCTTTTATTAAGGCATGTTTGTATTTGACTATGGCGTCTTTCCATGTGATTCTAAACACTTCTAGTGAGGTGGATCTCCATTTTCGCTCCGCTGCTCGAGCTGCCTGTTTTAGAAGACGGGTGTGGTCGTCATACCATGGTGCAAGCTTTTTCTCCCTAATTAATTTTGTTTTAACTGGAGCTACACTGTCTAAGGTATTGCTGAGTGTGTAATAAAACTGTTGTGTTGCCTGTTCTAATTCATTGGGCTGCAGTGGCATAGTGTTCGGTAGCTCTGGTAGTAAGTTTATAAATGTTGCTGCAGTGTCGGATGTGATAGTGCGCGTGGTTTTTGTATGGCGCATCTGATGTACATCGTATAAAGCCATTTCATATATTAGTAGGGAATGATCTGAAATGGCGTCATTTTGGGGGATGACTGCCAAATGTTCTATGTTTAATCCGTAAGTAAGTATTAAGTCTAAGGTGTGTTTACAGCGGTGGGTAGGCCCTGTCACATTTTGGGCTATACCTACTGAATCTAGTATGGAGTCGAACGCGATTTTCAGTGGGTCTGATTCATTTTCATAATGAATGTTGAAATCACCCACAATTACAAATCTCTCGATGGTTAAGACTATTTCCGAAAGAAACTCAGCAAATTCCTTAAGAAATTCTGAGTAAGGACCCGGCGGTCGATAGATGGTCACTAGTTTAAGCTTTGTTTTATTGCCTATAAGATTATTGCCTATTTCACCTATCAGAGCCTCGAATGAGTTAATAGAGGTGGTTGGTTTTACAGTAAAACCTATATCTATGTCATATATTGTGGCTACTCCACCTCCACGCCCTGTGATACGGGGCTGATGAACATAACTGTATCCAGGAGGAGCTGCTTCATTAAAACTTACATATTCGTCCACTCTAGCCCATGTCTCTGTTAAACAGAGTGCATTTAGTCTGTTATCTGTGATTATTTCGTTTACTATCACAGCTTTTGATGCAAGCGATCTAATGTTTAAAAGTCCTAGCCTTAGCTTAATATTGCTGCTTACTTCGCGTTGATTATTTAATTTAATTTTAATTAGATTTTTAAAACATATCGCCCTGTTATTCTTATACCTGCCACGGCTAACAGACACAGTCTCAATGGTTTGGTAGTTAGGGAAGTAAGTTCTACTTAGCTGATTTGCGTGGTTTGTTGTGGCTGGTCAGGCTCGGCGTAGCACGTCCTCGATGTTCCGGGAGAGGACTGCCGAGCCTAGGCGACTGGGGTGAAGTCCATCTCGGCGGTAGAGTGACGGACGCTCACGGAAACTCTCCCAGTTGTCGACGTAGTCCACGCCGACGCTGCCACAGGTGTCCCGGAGCCAGCTGTGGAGACAGAAAAGACGGCTAAACAACTCGCACCCTCGCCGGAATGTTGGAAGCGGACCGGAGACAACAAGCCTGGCCGACGTCTTCTTCCGTGCGGTGTCCAGAAGCGAGCGGTAGTGGTCCTTCAGGATCTCGCTGCGCCGGGCGAAGGTGTCGACAGCCCCCACGTGAAGGACGACGGTGCCGAAGTCATCTCGCTGCTTCAGCGCCGAGGGAAGCCGCCTGGCCACGTCCAGGACACGAGCGCCTGGAAAACAGGACACAGTGGGGTTTCTCTTTGACCCTGGCAGATCGACCTTCAAGTGTCGTGTAATCGAGTCGCCGATAACGAGGATACCGCCTTTATTCTTCTTTGGTGCCGGCGCTGGTGAGGGCGAGGTGGAGGACCCGGAGCTGAGCACCTCGAACGGGTTCGCAGAGGAGAAGTCCGGCTGAGGTAGGGGTGACGACGCCGGCTGCCTTCCGCGTCCTCGCTGGCGCTCCCAGCCTGGAGCACGGGTCAAGATGGCGGTCGCGCTGAGCCGCCGTGACGAGGGAGTGGAGACGGCCGAGTAGGCAGCGTCGCGGGCGGCCTCGAGCCTGGTCTTCTCCTGGGTGAGCTCCGCTTGCTTCTCCAGAAGACGTTCGATCTGTCGACCCAACTTCTCCAGCTCCGAGCCGAGCTTGACGAGAGCCCGTTCCTCCGCGGTAGCCATGAAAAACAGGGGAGACCAAACAGAGGGAGAAAGAGAGAAACAGAGGGAGAGAACAGAGGGAGAGAACAGAAGGAGGGAACAGAAATTAGATAAAATAATTAGATGTCGGTAAATGTATTACACTGATTTAGAATCGTAGTGTTTAATGTAAGTGTATTAGGCTATAGCTAAGCTATGCTAATTTGATAGTGAATCGGCGTTTGCGTGCGAGCGTGCTGCCGTGCGTCGTGAAACAGGAAGCAGGAAGCCGGAAAAAGGCCACAGCTGTCAATAAAAAAAAATAAAAAAATCTGAAGTAATATGTTGAATCTCAATGAGAGCTATAGCCCTAACCCTAACCCTAACCTCTAAAATCCTAACCCTTAACCCTAATCCTAACCTCTAACCCTAACTCTACCCATAACATAACCCTAATTCTAACTCCAACGACTAACCCCTAACCCTAATTCCAACCCTGACCCACCCTCACACGTGAAACGAACAAGAAAGACTCATCTCCCATGCTCCTCTGTTAGATCTCCCATGATCCTCTGTTAGATCTCCCACGCGTCTTTGTTAGATCTCCCACGCTTCTCTGTTAGATCTCCTACAATCTTCTGTTAGATCTCCCACGATCCTGTTAGATCTCCCACACTCCTCTGCTAGGTCTCCCATGATCCTCTGTTAGATCTCCCACACTCCTCTGTTAGATCTCCCACACTCCTGTTAGATCTCCCATGATCCTCTGTTAGATCTCCCACACTCCTGTTAGATCTCCCACGCTCCTCTGTTAAATCTCCCACGCTCCTCTGTTAGATCTCCCACGCTCCTCTGTTAAATCTCCCACGCTCCTCTGTTTGATCTCCCACGCTTCTGTTAGATCTCACACACTCCTCTGTTAGATCTCCCATGCTCCTCTGTTAAATCTCCCACGCTCCTCTGTTTGATCTCCCATGCTCCTCTGTTAGATCTCCCACACTTCTCTGTTAGATCTCCCATGATCCTGTTAGATCTTCCACGCTCCTCTGTTAGATCTCCCATGCTTCTCTGTTAGATCTCCCACGCTTCTGTTAGATCACCCACACTCCTCTGTTAGATCTCCCATGCTCCTCTGTTAAATCTCCCACGCTCCTCTGTTAGGTCTCCCATGCTCCTCTGTTAGATCTCCCACACTTCTCTGTTAGATCTCCCACGATCTTGTTAGATCTCCCATGCTCCTCTGTTAGATCTCCCATGCTCCTCTGTTAATCTCCCACACTCCTCTGTTAGATCTCCCACACTCCTCTGTAAGATCTTCCACACTCCTCTGTTAGATCTCCCATGCTCCTCTGTTAGATCTCCCACGATCTTCTGTTAGATCTCCCACGCTCCTCGGTTAAATCTCCCATGCTCCTCTGTTAGATCTCCCACGCTCCTCTGTTAGATCTCCCACAATCTTGTTAGATCTCCCACGCTCCTCGGTTAAATCTCCCACGCTCCTCTGTTAGATCTCCCATGCTCCTCTGTTAGATCTCCCACAATCCTCTGTTAGATCTCCCACCCTTCCCTGTTAGATCTCCCATGCTCCTCTGTTAGATCTCCCACGATCTTCTGTTAGATCTCCCACGATCCTGTTAGATCTCCCATGCTCCTCTGTTAAATCTCCCACACTCCTGTTTGATCTCCCATGCTCCTCTGTTAGATCTCCCACAATCCTCTGTTAGATCTCCCACGCTTCCCTGTTAGATCTCCCACACTCCTCTGTTAGATCTCCCACACTCCTCTGTTAGGTCTCACACGCTCCTATGTTAGATCTCCCACGCTCCTCTGTTAGATCTCCTCGATCTTCCTTTCGATCTTCCACGATCCTGTTAGAGCTCCCACACTCCTCTATTAGATCTTCCACACTCCTCTGTTAGATCTCCCATGCTCCTCTGTTAGATCTCCCATGCTTCTCTGTTAGATCTCCCACGCTCCTCTGTTAGGTCTCCCATGCTCCTCTGTTAGATCTCCCACACTTCTCTGTTAGATCTCCCACGATCCTGTTAGATCTCCCATGCTCCTCTGTTAGATCTCCCATGCTCCTCTGTTAGATCTCCCACACTCCTCTGTAAGATCTTCCACACTCCTCTGTTAGATCTCCCATGCTCCTCTGTTAGATCTCCCACGCTCCTCTGTTAGATCTCCCACGCTCCTCTGTTAGATCTCCCACGATCCTCTGTTACATCTCCCACGCTTCTCTGTTACATCTCCCACAATCCTGTTACATCTCCCACGCTCCTCTGTTAGATCTCCCATGCTTCCCTGTTAGATCTCCCACGATCCTCTGTTAGATCTCCCACGCTTCCGTTAGATCTCCCACAATCCTCTATTAGATATCCCACGCTTCTCTGTTAGATCTCCCACACTCCTCTGTTAGATCTCCTCGATCTTCTGTTAGATTTCTCCCAATCCTGTTAGATCTCCCATGCTCCTCTGTTAGATCTTCCACGCTCCTCTGTTAGATCTCCCCTGCTCCTCTGTTAGATCTCCCACTCTCCTCTGTTAGATCTCCCACGATCTTCTGTTAGATCTCCCACAATCCTCTGTTAGATCTCCCACACTCCTCTGTTAGATCTCCCACGCTTCCCTTTTAGATCTCCCACAATCCTCTGTTAGTTCTCCCACACAGAGTTGTATAATCCAGGTTCAGAAAGTAAATGTCCTCACCAGGATTTTGCTCAAGCTTGCTAGATTTTCAAATTAGTGCAATCCAGGTAAAATTAGTGGAATCAGCACAATCCAGGAAGCTTGAACAAAATCCTGGTGAGGACTTTCACTTTCTGAACCTGGATTATACAGTTCTGCTCCCACACTCCTCTGTTAGATCTCCCACACTCCTCTGTTAGCAGTGATGCCGGTAACACGTTACTTAGTAACACGTTACTGTAGTCGGACTACTTTTTTCAGTAACGAGTAGTCTAACGCAACTACTATTTAAAAACTAGTAGTCAGATTAAAGTTACTTATCTAAAACATCGTGCGTTACTATTTCTGCATTTCGGGGGAACGTAGGTTATATTTATTCATTCTTATTTTTTGGCTACACGTTTCTTACGCGGTTACGTCATCTCTGCTCTGCGGCGCCAAAGTCAGATGGAAGGAGAGGTTCGCCTTTAGCAGCTGGAAATACAGGCATTATTTTGATTTTATTTCGGCTAAGGAAGACAACATTAAGGTCCGTTGTACACTCTGTCCTAGCGACAGAGTGCTGTCTACTTTCAAAAACACAACGTCAAACCTGAAAAAAAAAACCGGGGCTTGGCGGCGAACGTAAAATGTTACCGGGCGGGGTGTAAAATGGACTAAATTCAGTATTATATCGCTGAATTGGCGGTTGGCGCCAGATCGAACGGTGGTTGGCGCCAGATCGAACTAGTAACTCTTTGAATCATAGATGTGGATCAGAGGTAAATAAACTAGATTTTTTTTCAGCGTGAGATATCGGAAGTGTGGCGTGTAAGCGTGTGAAGACAGTCAAATGCGTGTGTCTCAATGCGTGAGAGTTGGCAACCCTGTAAGTGGGCGGAGTTGAACAGAAAGACTGTCTTATTTATTTATTTAAAAAACATGTAAGCCTATTTCAAGAAAAAAATTACAAATGCCAGTGTCATTTTTGATGTTCCAGTTAAAATACATGTCAATAAAGTGAGTATTGGCAGAACTGGTAGTTATTTTCGTTATAGGGGCGGGAGATCAGCCTCTGCTGAAAGTAACTAAAAGTAATCTAACTTAGTTACTTTTAAAAGCAAGTAGTCAGTAACTTAACTTAGTAACTTTTTAAAGAAGTAGTCAGTAGTCGGATTACTGTTTCAAAGTAACTATGGCAACACTGTCTGTTAGATCTCCCACACTCCTCTGTAAGATCTTCCACACTCCTCTGTTAGATCTCCCATGATCCTCTGTTAGATCTCCCATGCTTCTCTGTTAGATCTCCCACGCTCCTCTGTTAGATCTCCCATGATCCTGTTAGATCTCCCACACTCCTCTATTAGATCTCCCATGCTTCCCTGTTAGGTCTCCCATGATCCTCTGTTAAATCTCCCACACTCCTCTGTTAGATTTCCCACGCTCCTCTGTTAGATCTCCCACACTCCTCTGTTAGTTCTCCCATGATCCTCTGCTTTGCTGCATCTCCTCTGATTTGTTATGTTTGAGTACAATAGAACGTCAGTCATCTTCCTCCACACAGGCAACAAAAGTGTCAGTACAGGTGTGGGCCTCGCGTGAGCCGTGAGCTGTTCTTTAGGATGGTCACACAGCCCTGCAATGACTCGTTTTCAGCTGGAGAGATGAGATGTTCATAATGCATGCTGAAGGAGCAGCAGACAGACACCTACCGCCGGATGAAGAGAGGACGCGTCACTGTAAAACCTGCTCAGGAAAGTCTCACTTGAGCTAAGAAGGCCCTGTGACGGGTGGGCTGAGTCACATTAGAGAACGCCGCCATGCACACAGCAAGCATATCAATGAACCTCTTTAGGTAAAGAGTCACATTCTATTGGAGGGTGTACAGGGGTTTTTATACCATCTTCATCTCACCTCCATGTTCACTGGTCCTGCCCTGCAGTAGATGGGAGAGTAGAACCTCAGTTTAAGGGTCGGGGAGTAGAACCTCAGAGTAAAGGCAGGATGGACATCTCAGTCTTCCCAGGTGAGGGACTTTCATCACTACTGCAGCAGCAATCAGAGTCCATCATTTGTCTGCCCCAGCAAACCACCAATTTAACAAATACATTATCTTGCCACCCCCCCTCTCTCTCTCTGTCTCCCCCTCTCTCTCCCTCTCTCCCCCCTCTCTCTCTCTGTCTCCCTCTCTCTCTGTCTCCCCCTCTCTCCCTCTCCCTGCCCTCTCTCTGTCTCCCCCTCTCTCCCTCTCTCTCTCTCCACCTCTCTTTCCCACTTACTCTCACTCTCTCTCTCTCACTCTCTTTCCCACTCTCTCTCTCTCACTCTCTTTCCCTCTCTCTCTCTCTCCCCACAGAGACTCTGGTAACAGCTGGCAGTGCCCCCTCTCCACCCTACATTCACACATGATGTATCACATTAAGGTCTGGCTATATTTAGCTGCCCTGCTCACCTGGTGCACACGCTCTGCTCTGTCTTTCCTGCTCCTATTTTACACCTTTCTTTGTTTCTGTTACTCTTCTGTCCCCAAGGAGGAAGACGAGGACAGAAGTGTGGCTGTCAGCTCATTTATCAGAACAGGCGGCATGCAGATTATGTAGGTCAATTCATCTGGATTCAAACACCAGCATGGTCAAGCGTGCTGTACATGCCTGGCCACCAGGGGGAGGTAAATGGATTGTAGAGAATATGCCTTGGTGGTGATGAGTAAACAAAAGAAACTTGTCTTGATGTACTGTGAAACGTACATTTATTTCTGTTCTTCAAACAATTACAGTAAATGAATTAATCAAACCTGTTGATATGTCAAACCACTATTGCATATTATCAGACTCAGATGGCCTCAGACGGTCAGTGGTTCCCAAACTTTTTCTGCCGTGCCCCCCTCTAGTAGGTGAGAATATTTTTGCACCCCCCTACACACACCCCCCCATATTGACACGTGCACATGTTTTACTTCCAAGCTCCGCACCCCCCCTGCAATAGCTCCGCGCCCCACCCACTTTGGGAACCACTGGCCTAAGTAATACAGTCTATTTGGTGTATAGTTACCTATAGGTGACTGAAAGAGGCCTTCAAAGAGACCCACAACCAGAATGTCTCAGAATAGAAGCCCGGTTTAGAGTTCCATTTTTAGCTGGTAAAAATTAAGATTAATTAGTGTAATAAAAAATGTAAAAGTTTTGGAAATTATTTTCTGTGAGAATGGAAACTGGACCTCCCTCTCATGTGCAAAAAAACCCTCTCGCATGCATAAGGCTGGATAATTACTGTCACACTGACAAACACTCTTCCTTATAATTCATAGTGTGAAACCGAAAGAGAGAAAGAATAGATAGATAGATAGAGAGAGAGAGAGAGAGCATGACCATGCTTTCAATTAATCTGGTTGTGTAATGCTCTGCGCTGGGCAGAACAGGGAGGCGGACACAAACGCTGAGGAGAGCGAGATTTATTCAAGGAAATTCCATGGACAGAGTCGAGATAGCAGGCGCAGGTCATATCGGGTGGGCAGTCCATACACGAAATATACACAGGCATAACACGAACAGGAAAAACAACAAGGCAGGCAAACCAGGGGAGAACAGGCAAAACACACGGAGGACGGAAAATACAAAAGAGCGAACTCACGTGATGACAATGAACAGGATTAAACAAAAAGACCGATACGGACATGGGAGACACAGGGACTTTTATACACAGAACTAAACTAGGGACAGGTGATGACAATGACACAGGGGCGTGGTAACAAACGAGGAATCATCAAAACCAAGGAGCAGGGCGGGACAAAGAGGCAGGGAACACAGACATGAGGGAACCCAGAGTGACAGCTACGAGAGGGGGCATTGCCCTACGTGACAGAACCCCCCCTCAAAGCATGCCACTCCGGGGCACGCAAGGGCAGACAGGACAGGGACACCGACTAGGACAGGACAGGGAACTACGGCACATGGCGAGGGACAGGAACAGCAGACACAGGACAGACCAGAGGGACAGGACCGGGCAGAACAGGACATGGGACTTGGGGCATGGCAGGGACAAAGACAGGGGACATGGAGACTGGCCAAGAGCTGGACAGGGACGTGGTACGACACGGGACACAGGGAGGCTGGACAGGGCCAGGGCGAGGCACAGGAGCTGGGCCAGACAGGACAGGACCGGGGACAGACACGGGAGTGGGGCCAGGGGACAGGGCAGAGGCACACAAGGAGGCAAACACGGCTTGGACAACTGAGACTGGGACAGGAACAAAGTGGGTGATGACTTGGGGAACAGACACGGGGACAGGGACCTGGAGGAACCGACCAGACACAGACACAGGGATTGGGACCAACACAAAACCAGGGACAGAACATGGGAGCAAGGGGAACATGGGCAAAGAGACGGGGGCACAGGGCAGAGCAGGGGGCACAAAAAGTCCAGGCCCAATAGAGGGCAGCACAGTCTCTGGGGTTACAGGCGCGGCCGGGCGGCGGGCAGCAGGCACAGGCGCGGCCGGGCGGCGGCCAGCGGGAACTGGAGCCGGCAGACAGGCAGCGGGAACAGGAGCCGGCAGACAGGCAGCGGGAACAGGAGCCGGCAGACGGGCAGCGGGAACAGGAGCCGGCAGACGGGCAGCGGGAACAGGCAGGGTCCGCTGGCGGGCAGCGGGAACAGGCAGGGTCTATAGTGATCAAGCCGGGCAGACACGTAGCGCTCAACAGGAGTCTCGACGCGAAAGCCAGTCGAAACCGAAAGTGACTGGGCTTTCGTTGGTGCGCGTCGAGACTTCCGTGTTCCCACAGCGCCAGCGGAAATTCTGTCTCTGGTTCGTTCACGCTGCGATATCGGAGAGTTGAACTGGACCGAACCAGCCAACATCTCATCGCATCGATTAAACTCACCAGAGTCTCGCTCCCTCGCTGTGTCCTTGTATGATCGGTCTTTATGTAACGCTCTGCGCTGGGCAGAACAGGGAGGCGGACACAAACGCTGAGGAGAGCGAGATTTATTCAAGGAAATTCCATGGACAGAGTCAAGATAGCAGGCGCAGGTCATATCGGGTGGGCAGTCCATACACGAAATATACACAGGCATAACATGAACAGGAAAAACAACAAGGCAGGCAAACCAGGGGAGAACAGGCAAAACACACGGAGGACGGGAAATACAAAAGAGCGAACTCATGTGATGACAATGAACAGGATTAAACAAAAAGACCGATACAGACATGGGAGACAGGGACTTTTATACACAGAACTAAACTAGGGACAGGTGATGACAATGACACAGGGGCGTGGTAACAAACGAGGAATCATCAAAACCAAGGAGCAGGGCGGGACAAAGAGGCAGGGAACACAGACATGAGGGAACCCTGAGTGACAGCTACGAGAGGGGGCGTTGCCCTACGTGACAGGTTGTTACTCCACAGTTGTTTTTTATTATGTCACCATTATTTTGATGGATGATCTTGGACAGTTGGAAAGTGCATCCAGACGTCCTGTGTATACAGTATACTATATAATGTCCTGTCTATAGTATACTCTATAACAGGGGTACTCAACTGGCGAACCGCGGTCCGGATCCGGACCCGAACGCGATCCTGTCCGGACCCAATCTCATTCCTGATTAACTGGATACGGACCAAAACAAAACCGTAGCATTTATTTCAGGGCTATTGAAAAAACACTCCGTCACGAGTGATACGTTCGCCACCCCGCTCAACAACTTACGTTCGCCACAACCCCCAACCCCCCCCCCCCCACCGCTCAACAACTTACGTTCGCCATCCCCGCCGCACCGGACCTCAGGTCACAGGTATCTGTGCCAAAATTAGACCGCGGACAAATTTAGTTGAGTACGCCTGCTCTATAATGTCCTGTCTACAGTACAGTACTTGTCACGGTCACAGCTCCGGACCCTTCCCTGTGGGCGTGTCGTTATGTCGTCTGCATGCAGTTATGTCGTCTGCATGCAGTTATGTCCTTGTTTGTAGTTCCGTGGGTGTGGGTCGTTTGTGAGCGTGTTCGTAGTCACACCTGTGCCTTGTCTCGAGATCACGAGGGTATTTGTTAATCACCTATATAATGTGCATTCACGCAATGTCTTGTGCTTGTCTTTGTCTAAAGTTTCGTGCCTGTGTGAGAGTCGTTTGAAAGTACTTGCCCTCCGCACGGAGCTCAACATGTTTGTGTCTATTAAACGTTGCACCGTTCAACACTCGTCGTGCCTCCTCCCTCGAGTGTTACAGAAAGACGAGCCACAAGATGCTAAGGTACACAGCTGCAAGGAAAAGGGGGAAGAAGAAGGCTAAGCGCCATCACGCCTCTTCCCCAGCGCGTCGCCGCGACATGCAGGTACCAGATGAGGAGACGCAGCAGGACCCAGTGTGTGCGAGCCTGCTGCGTCAAGCTCAGGTGGCCGAACACGAGTCGGATGCAGAATGCTTCCAACTGGCCGCTGAGAGGGTGTGGAGCGAGAGGCGCTGTGCTCTGACCCCGGTATTCCCAGAAGAGGAGTCCAGTGAGCCCATAGTGGTGGGGGTAGGCGCCTTTGCCCTCACTCCCCCCGAATTCGAGTTCGGGAGTGAAGACTCCGGAGAAGTGTGCTCGGATGAGGAGAGCAAGGAAGAAACCAGCAACTTCCCCTCTGGGTCGGTAGCTCCCAAGACGTCTGAGGGGGAGGAGGGCAGCCCCACGCCATCCGTCTACTCAGCACCCACCGAGCACTCTGGTGAAGAGGAGGAGGAAGAGGTCAGTCCCCCTCCGTCCGCCCCTACCGAGTATTACGGGGAGGAAAAGGAGGACGTTAGTCCTTCTCCATCTGTTTACTCGGATCCAACCGAGTATTACGGTGAGGAACACGAGGACGTCAGCCCTTCTCCATCTGTTCACCTGCTCCCCTCCGAGCACAACGGTGAGAGCGAGGAAGAGGTTAGCAATGCTCAGTGCTCAGAGGGCACCGTGCAGTCTGCAAGGGACATCCCTCAGAGCCCCTCGGAGGGGAGCAGTATGGACTGCTCCCGCTGCCCGACCTCGGAGGAACCCATGTCGCTTGGTCGGAGCGACTCCGAGAATTAGGAGGAGATAGAGGCGTCGAGGGGCAAGGCGACGGTATCCCCGGGAGCTCACAGGGGTCCTGGTGTAGCCAGCGGTCCGAGGTGGGCAAGGTGGGTGTACAGAGCGCCCTTGGAGACGCCGCGGACACCAGCCAGCGCGCAGCAGAAAGCCAGGACTCCGGTAGCGCCCAGAAGGGCGGCCGAAGCTCCCCGAGGGAAGCCACCAAGGGGCTTGTTTTAAAAATAGCTCACTATAGTGCCATGCACCAATGAGCTGCATCGCAAATTTTTTTTGCTATTATTAGAGATTGTCCGCGGTTGCTAGCGGTCTTCCCACTTAGCAAATCGACACTCGCACACAACACAAACCCCCCCACCCCCACGGGTACGAGGGAGTCAAGGATGCGAAGATGAGGTGCGTTCACAAGGCTATGTTTTATTTAGCTTGATGCAGGACACGCTCACAGTGGGTCGAAACAACAGTTGATTTTGTCACATTAAAGATGAGCACCAAACAATACAAACACACACTATATACAGTACATGTAGCCTAACAAGCACCGTGTGAAACATATTAAAACACACACACACACCCAGCCACACCCACGGACATACATATAAAGACATGGACAACATTAACACACGCCTGAAGGGAAGGGTTCGGGGGTGTAGCGTGAGAATTATGTCCTGCCTGCTCCGTTTCCCTGCCTGATTCCCTCCGAGGACGTCAGCCCGGTGGTCTCGCCCCCTGAGGACGTTGGCTTGGCAGCTCCGCCCCCCGAGTGCATCTCCTCACCTCAGCGGCCTGTTCCTGCGACCCGGAGGGGGTCATCCACGCCTCCTGTTCCCGCGACCCGGAAGGGGTCATCCATGCCTCCTGTTCCCACGATCTGGAAGGGGTCACCCGCGTTTCCTGTTCCCACGACCCGGAGGAGGTCATTGCCTGTTCCTGGTCCTGCTGCCCGTCAGCGGACCCTGCCTGTTTCCCCGGAGACTGTGCTGCCCACGTGTGGGCTTGGACACAGAGTGCCTGCTCCTCCTTTTGGATGTTTGTCCTCTGGGCCCATGTTCCCCTTGATCCCCAGTCCCATCCCTGGTTTTGTTTTGGTTCCGGTCCCCATGATTGTGTCTGCCCGTGTCTGTGTGCCTGTTCCTGTGTGTCGGTGTCTAGTGGTGTCGTCTCTGTCCCGGTGCCCATGTCTGTTCCCCAAGTAATCACTCACTTTGTTCCTGTCCTGGTCTCTGTTATCCATAGCGTCTTTGCCTCAGTGTTTGCCTCTGCCCCATTTGCTGGCCCCACTCCTGTGTCTGTTCCCAGTCCTGTCCTGCCCAGCCCTGCTCCTGTGCCTCGCCCTAGTCCTGTCCGGTCTCCCCTTGTCCCTGGTCCTGTTTGTACTGCCATGCCCCAGCCCAACGCCTGGCCAGTCTCCCTGTCTCCTGTCCCTGCCATGCCCCAGGGTCCCACGTCCTGTTTTGCCCGGCCCTGTCCCTCTGGTCTGTCCTGTGTCCGCTGTCCCTGTTGCTCGCCGTGCCCTGTGGTTCCCTGTCTTGTCGTAGTGCCTTGTCTTCCTTGGTCTGGTCCCTTGTCCTGTCTGGCTTTTGCGTGCCCCAGAGTGGCACGTTTTGAGGGGGGTTCTGTCACGTAGGGCTACACCCCCTCTCCTAGCTGTCACTCCGGTTTCCCTGTCCCCTTGTGTCTGTGTTGTTCCTTGCCCGTTATTCCCGCCCTGCTTGTCTGTTGCCCTGGTTTCCCATTGTCTGCCACACCCTTGTCGTCAGTGTTTCCAGCTGTGTCTGTTTAAGTTCCGTGTATTTATAGTCCCAGTGTCTCCCATGTCTGGTATCACGTATTTTGTGCTCCGCATGTATCTCTGTTCAAGTTTCTCTGGCTCTTGTGTATGTTTTCGTGTTTCCCCATTTTGTTCCTGCCTGCTACGTTTCCCTGCCTGATTTTGTAAGTACTCCCATGTTAGTATGTCATTGCTTGTTCAATGTTCGGACTCCCTCAATGATCTGACCCGCGCTATCCTTTTCGACCCTGAATTTGGAATTTCCCTTAATAAATCTCGTTATCCTCAGCGTTTGTGTCCACCTCCATGTTCTGCGTCACGCAGGACGTTACACCTGTGTATACAGTATACTATATAATCTCCTGTATACAGTATACTATATAATGTCTGGTGTATACAGTATACTATATAATGTCCTGTGCATACAGTATACTGTGCAATGTCCTGTATGTGATTATACAAGATATGGTATAATGTCCTGTATGATACTGTATAACATCCTGCGCAGTTTATTTCAAGTGATTATAATTAATAAATTCTGTCAATTTATTTGACATATAATTAAATTAGGGGTGGGACACGATTAAAAAAATTAATCGAATTAATCGGAAGCTTTGTAATTAATTAATCGAAATTAATCGCATTTTAATCACATTTCAGTATTTAACATGAGAAATATTAATTTAAGTTTGAATGATGAATGAATCAATGAACATAATCATAAACTTCGACATCTTGTTTATTTTTCCACCAGTCTACTACACAGACCAATAGATGAGTGCAGAAAACAGTTCAGAACACTGGGAAATTTTGACCAAAAATGTTGTTTAATTTTGGGAGTTTTGCTCAGGATATTGGAAGAATTGAAGTAAATCAGAAGATGTTTTTTAATACCATTTTAGATGGTATATTGGACATTGGACATAAAAACCAGGACATTTCCTCACTTTAAAAAATACCCAGGACGCCCTGGACAGGATGTGAAATATGGACATGTCCCGGTAAATATGGACGTTTGGTCACCCTATCGTACTAGGAATACGTTTAGCAGCTAAGTTATCATTACTGACCTGCGCGTTAGCCCCAACATGTTTTGCGTTGAGGTGGTAACGAAGGGTGGAAGTGCTCCTGTGATAAGCGAACTCCTTCCTACATAAAGTGTAAATAACACTATTTGTGTTTGTACTTCCATCTAGAAGTTTCTTATATTTAAATTTCCCATCCAACAGCGTAGCCTCTTCAGTCACCTCCATCATGATCTTATTGTGCGTCCATATTAGGGATGCACCGAAAATTCGGCCACCGAAAATTTTCGGCCGAAATGGCTTAAATTTGCATTTTCGGTTTTCGGCCGAAATACTTTCATCACCGAAACAACACGGCCGAAAAAATGTGTTGTGATGACGCAAACAAAAATCGCCACCTGCACGCGCTTATTTGGATAAAGGCTAGCAAAAAGGTTTTCCAGTGATGGCGCCGAGGCAAAGGACATTACACCAAAAATTATGGAATTCGTTGCCTTAGACGATCAGCCGTTCTCTGTCGTAGAGGATGTGGGATTTCGTAGGCTAATAGAGCACATTGAGCCCCGTTATGTTTTGCAGGGCAGACGACATTTCTCAGAAGCGTGTTTACCTGAGCTGTTTAATGTTGTTGCAACTCGCGTCACGTTTTTATGAGAGAATTTATATTTATCTTTCAGGCCAGTCAGTTATAATTAAATTTAACTCGTATAAAATACATATATTTATCCTCTCAGATAAAAACGGTCTGCAAGCGAGTTAAATTTAATTAGTGGTCGGCCCTTGTCAGCGTTATCGCCGTTAACGGCCCACCACTAATTTTATTTTATAATATGCATTACTGTAATGTCAGTGCTAAATAAATATTTTCAAATCAAATTTTGTAGTTGATTTATTCTTTGAATAGCAATGCCTTGATTTTAGTGAGGTTAGCCATAAATCCAATGTTACTAATAATTGGCATAATGTATTTCGGTGTTTCGGTTTTCGGCTTTCGGCCTTGGTTTCCTCATTTTCGGTTTTCGGTTTCGGCTAAGAATTTTCATTTCGGTGCATCCCTAGTCCATATAATCTGTATGTCTGGAACTCGTGCACTGAGAAACATTCCATGGTGCAAAAGTGTCTCATGCGTTAAATGCGTAAATTTTTTAGTGCATTAATTTTCCTGTAATTAATTAATCAAAATTAACGCGTTAAAGTCCCACCACTAAATTAAATTCAATTTAATTTGACAAATAATAATTAGTTTGGTAAAGTATCTTATACTCCAAAGTGAATACTCCTGGGCCTGATTATCCGTTACAAATTACATAAATGGCTAAATATAGATGTCATTTTTTGTGATGGATAATTAAGTCATTAAAGTTGTAAATGCATGCTGCTATTCACTGAAGGTAATACACTCTCTTCTTTATCTGATTGCTGTGCTGACAGGTTCCGTTTCAAGACTCTGAGCAGATGCTGACACACACACCCACATACCTACCGCTGCCATGATTACGTGTTGTGTTTTCTAATATGGACAACACTAGGTATGAAGATTGACACTGTTCTCTGTAGAGGTGCCATGGGAAATGTGTCATCATCATAATGATAGAGGAACCTAAATAAATGCTGTTAGTGGGATAGTTAGTTTATTACAGTGGGTAGTGAGTGTGCTAGTGGAGTAGTGAGTGTATGACAGTGGGTAGTGAGTGTGCTAGTGGGGTAGTGAGTGTATTACAGTGGGTAGTGAGTGTGCTAGTGGGGTAATGAGTGTATTACAGTGGGTAGTGAGTGTGCTAGTGGGGTAGTGAGTGTATTACAGTGGGTAGTGAGTGTATGACAGTGGGTAGTGAGTGTGCTAGTGGGGTAATGAGTGTATTACAGTGGGTAGTGAGTGTGCTAGTGGGGTAGTGAGTGTATTACAGTGGGTAGTGAGTGTATGACAGTGGGTAGTGAGTGTGCTAGTGGGGTAGTGGGTGGATTACAGTGAGTAGTGAGTGTATTACAGTGGGTAGTGGGTGAATTTACAGTGGGTAGTGAGTGTGTGCTAGTGGGGTAGTGAGTGTATTACAGTGGGTAGTGAGTGTGCTGATGGGGTAGTGAGTGTATTACAGTGAATAGTGAGTGTATTACAGTGGGTAGTGAGTGTGTGCTAGTGGGGCAGTGAGTGTATTACAGTGGGTAGTGAGTGTATAACAGTGGGTAGTGAGTGTGTGCTAGTGGGTAGTGAGTGTGTTAGTGGGGGTAGTGAGTGTATTACAGTAAGTAGTGAGTGTGTGCTAGTGGGGTAGTGAGTGTATTACAGTGGGTAGTGAGTGTGTGCTAGTGGGGCAGTGAGTGTATTACAGTGGGTAGTGAGTGTATAACAGTGGGTAGTGAGTGTGTGCTAGTGGGTAGTGAGTGTGTTAGTGGGGGTAGTGAGTGTATTACAGTAAGTAGTGAGTGTGTGCTAGTGGGGTAGTGAGTGTATTACAGTGGGTAGGGAGTGTATGACAGTGGGTAGTGAGTGTTCTAGTGGGGTAGTGGGTGAATTACAGTGGGTAGTGAGTGAGTGTATTACAGTGGGTAGTGAGTGTATTAAAATTTATTGTGTATTACAGTAGGATAGTGGGTGTATTACAAAATGGGTAAACGGGTTTGTCCCGTTTTTTTTTCTTTTTAATAATCGGTCCTGGCAAAAAAACTAGGTTAGTTCAAACCACAATTCAGACTGTATCTGCACACTTTAAATCTGAGTGAGTGTATTACAGTGGGTAGTGAGTGTATTACAGTGAGTAGTGAGTGGGTGCTAGTGGGGTAGTGAGTGTATTACAGTGGGGTAGTGAGTGTATTACAGTGGTAAGTGAGTGTATTACAGTGGGTAGTGAGTGTGTGCTAGTGAGTAGTGACTGTATTACAGTTCGGTAGTGAGTGTATTACAGCGGGTAGTGAGTGTATTACAATGGGTAGTAAGTGTATTACAGTGGGTAGTGAGTGTGTGCTAGTGGCGTAGTGTGTTCAGTAGTTGTCAGCAGTGACGATATAGCAAACTACTGACAGACCCAGAGCCCTTGGTCTATCTAATCTATCTAATCTAATATCAGAGTCAGATGTGGTTACACTTCTAACTGTCATGGCAATATGTCTAATCTCAAAGTTAGATGTGGGTAAACTTCTGTCACAGTAATCTGTCTCAGATCTCTGAGCCTTTTGGTACGTTACACTGAAAAAGAGGCTATTTGTGCTCCGCCTCTCATTCATTTCTATTAAAAGTGCGCTGTGGACCCCCAAAGAGAGAGTGAGTCAACTTTATGCAAATGAGAAGTGAGTTTCGCTTATCAGTTCATGGGGCATTACATCATGTCATGTCTGCCACAGACTGAATCAGTGTTGTAAGGTGGAGGAGGAGAGGATTATCATTGCTTAGTTGGGTTTAACAGTACTTCTTGAAATGATTCTCCACAAATGCATATGTATAACAATGTATAATATATATGGATATATGTATAATATATATGGATATAATTATCTGATCATTTTACCATAATGTCTGTTCAACTTTCAAACCTCATGCAGTCCTTCATTGTTTGAACCTGGGATTTTAGTAGCTCGAGGGTATGAACCTCTGACCTATCTACACTACTATTTAGGGTGCATTATGGGTGGATTACTATGTTAAATTTATGGGGGATTAACATGTTAAAAGCTGAACTGAACATCTGAGATCATTGTGTGTGAAGGTTGTGTGCAGAGTAAGAAAGTATCTCACAATAAGAGTTTCAAACATTTAATGATGATTTGAAACTGCGTGATAGTCAGCTGATCACAGTGTTTTTCTTTGGTACTGAGATAATTGTGGCTGGTTTAAGGCAGGTGGGGACTCTAATAGTGAGAGGTTAGAGTTAGGGATAGGGCTAGGGTTAGGTTAGGGGAAGGTTGTTATCCTAACCCTAACCTCTTCCACATGTATCTGCTAGCAACCATGCTTAGCCTCTCTGAAGGCCCTCCTCACACAATGATCTCAGGTCTTCACAGAGATGATCTTACAGCCTCAGGCATCTCTGTATCAATTTGTAGGCCTGCAGATGACCAGGTTTGACCACCCTGTGTTCTGAGCAGGGTCCTCACCTTTGTGTAAAACCATGGCTTTTGGTTAGGAAACACTTTGACATTTTTTGTTTCAGACACCCTGTCACGTATGACCGTGCCCCCCTCCGTTAGCTTTCACTCCGAACCCCTCGTGTCTGTGTTCCGTACCTGTTTACCCCGCCCCGCTCGTTTGTCTCTGTGATTACCTCGTTTGTTCCCACGCCCCTTGTTATTACCGTCACCTGCCCTTTGTTTAATGTCAGTGTATATAAGCCCCTGAGTCTCCCTTGTCCTTCGTCCAGTATTTTGATTTGTGATCGTGTCTGTTTCATTGCTGTTTCTCTGTACCTGACCGTATTCGTGTTTCCCCTGTTACCCGTGCTCCCTGTCTTTGTAATGCCTGTCTTTGCATGTTTCACGGACTGCCCTCCTGCTATCGACCCTGCCTGGCTTTCGGATGATGATTACGGTATTCCCCTGAATAAATCTCGCTCTTCTCAGCACTTGTGTCCGTCCTCTCGCTCTGTGGCGCGAGCCTCGTTACATAATACCGGACCTACCAAGGACACAGCGAGAGAGCGAGACTCTGGTGAGTTCGAACACTGTAATGAGATGTTGGCTGGATTAATCCGGTTCGACTCTCCGGTATTGCAGTACGAACGAACCAGAGACAGGAAATCCCCTTGCGCTGTGGGTACAGGGGAGTCTCGTCGCTGTAAGAACAAAGCGAAGACACTTCCAACGTCTAGCTTTAGCGACGAGCTCCCTGGTAAGCGCTATGTGTCTGCCCGACTCCAGCCTGTAGCGCGAGAGTCGGGCAGACGGAATGAATGTGCAGACGAGCGTTGGCTTGGCTCTCGGTTGGCTTTCAAAAGTCATTGTGAGCTCCCGATACTTCCGACGAGGCGGAGTCACCAGGAAAGCCACCGAGAAGCAGTTGTGTCTGTATGTTCTTCCAGGCGCAGACCAGACCGGGGAAGGAGGAAGACCACGCCCCCAGTTCAGAGCCCCGCCGCCACAGCGCATGAGGTCGTCGTCTTGCCGGAAGAGGACCTCCCTCCGCTACTCCCGGAAGCTAACCCCCAAGGGCTCCCCAAGAATTTTTTGGGGGGTCGTACTAGCCACTCAACCCAGGAGTGGCCAGCTGCTACCCATGATGACGTCAGTATGGCGGACACGCCCCCGATGACGTCAGTATGGCGGACACGGCCCCCGATGACGTCAGTGTGGCGGCTCCGCCCTCCGAGGACGTCAGTGCGGCGACTCCGCCCCTCGAGGACGTCAGTGCGGCGACTCCGCCCCCCGAGGACGTCAGTGCGGCGGCTCCGCCCCCCGAGGACGTCATGTCATGTCTACGGCCTGTTCCCGCGATCCTGAGGAGGTCACCCACACCAGTTCCCGTTCCCGCTG
The DNA here is from genome assembly GCF_052324685.1 of Brachyhypopomus gauderio. Lineage (NCBI taxonomy): Eukaryota > Metazoa > Chordata > Actinopteri > Gymnotiformes > Hypopomidae > Brachyhypopomus > Brachyhypopomus gauderio. The sequence goes on from NC_135212.1 coordinate 8,100,249, forward strand.
CCCGTCTGCAGTCCACGCCGGCTGCTGTCCCCACGACCCAGGAGGAGTTGTCCACGCCGGTTCCTGTCCCCGCTGCCCGTCGGCAGTCCACGCCGGTTCCTGTCCCCGCGACCCAGGAGGGGTTGTCCACGCCGGTTCTTGTCCCCGCGACCCAGGAGGGGTCGTCCACGCCGGTTTCTGTCTCCGCTGCCCGTCGGCCGTCCACGCCGGTTCCTGTTTCCGCGACCCAGGAGAGGTCGCCCACGCCGGCTCCTGTTCCCGCTGCCTGTCTGCCGGCTCCTGTTCCCGCTGCCTGTCTGCTGGCTCCTGTTCCCGCTGCCCGCCGGCGGACCCCGCCTGTCCCCGCTGCCCGCCAGCGGACCCCGCCTGTCCCCGCTGCCCGCCAGCGGACTCCGCCTGTTCCCGCTGCCCGCCAGTGGACCCCGCCTGTTCCTGCTGCACGCCGGCGGACCCCGCCTGTTGCCCTTGAGACTGTGCTGCCCCCTGTTGGGCATGGACTTCGTGTTCCCCCTGCTCCGCCCTGTGCCTCCTATGTTCCGTTGCCCGTGTTCCCCTTGCTCCCTGGTCCCATCCCTGGTTTTGTTTTGGTCCCTGTCCCGTGGTTGTGTCTGTCAAGGTCTGTGTTCCTGTTCCCGTGTCGGTTTCCCATGGTGTCCTCTCTGTCCCTGTCCCCATGTCTGTTCCCCAAGTTGTAACCCACCTTGTGCCTGTGCCTGTCTCCGTAGTCCATGGTGTCTTTGCCTCTGTGTTTGCCTCCACCCTGTTCCCTGGCCCCACTCCCGTGTCTACTCCCGGTCCTGTCCCGTCCGGCCCTGCTCCCGTGTCTCCCCCTGGCCCTGCCTGTACTATCGTGCCCCGACCCGGCCCTTGGCCAGTCTCTGCTCCCCTGTCTCCGGTCCCTGCCATGCCCCAGGTCCCTCGTCCTGTTTTGTCCTGGTCTGTTCCTCCGGTCTGTCCTGTGTCCCGTGGTCCCCTGCCCTGTCTGCCCTTGCATGCCCCGGAGTGGCACGCCTTGAGGGGGAGTACTGTCACGTATGACCTTGCCCCCCTCCGTTAGTTGTCACTCCGAACCCCTCGTGTCTGTGTTCCGTACCTGTTTACCCTGCCCCGCTCGTTTGTCTCTGTGATTACCTCGTTTGTTCCCACGCCCCTTGTTATTACCGTCACCTGCCCCTTGTTTAATGTCAGTGTATATAAGCCCCTGAGTCTCCCTTGTCCTTCGTCCAGTATTTTGGTTTGTGATCGTGTCTGTTTCATTGCTGTTTCTCTGTACCTGACCGTATTCGTGTTTCCCCTGTTACCCGTGCTCCCTGTCTTTGTAATGCCTGTCTTTGCATGTTTCACGGACTGCCCTCCTGCTATCGACCCTGCCTGGCTTTCGGATGATGATTACGGTATTCCCCTGAATAAATCTCGCTCTTCTCAGCACTTGTGTCCGTCCTCTCGCTCCGTGGCGCGAGCCTCGTTACACACCCACTCAGCACAAACGCTGAAATATGAAAGAACACCTGATGTGTGTAGATCTACCCCATTAGCAAAAATTCCCAAGTCTGTAATTTTGAAGCAGTCTTGTTGGGATTTCATTAGTCCATTGTTTGACTGTTTTTGTCTTCCTGGATATTTTTTGACTGCAGCCGAGTGTTGATGTATGATGAGATCAGGGACAGAGGCAGATGATCTAGGAGACCCATATGTAGCAGAGCTTTGTAAGCTTGTAAGCTTACAGTGTGCTTTTCCTTTGTTTGGAAGTTTACATACTGAAATTTGGGCAGAACAGACTTCATGTTGGCAGGATTAAAGTGTGGGGGTGTGTCACTATAATGATGCTGCTGTGGCTGGCTACTGTCGTCTGCTGCTGTGCCCACAGGGTAACCCTAACCCTGCCGGCTACTGAATGAATGAATGACTCGATTTATATTTATATTCAAGGTTGGTTCACAATTTTAACACAATGTTACACGACCAATCACAAACTGGCAAGAAGCAGCAGCCAATTGCGTGTTCTCTCTACCGGAATCCACAACCTCTTGGAAGACTGAATGGGGTGCAGGAAGGGGAGAGAGGACAGACCAGGGGCAGACTGGGGAGAAATATATATATATATATATATATATATATATATATATATATATATATATATATATATATATAAAAGTGTGTGTGTGTATACTGTGTATATATATATATATATATATATATATATATATATATATATTAGGGGTGGGACGCGATTAAAAAAATTAATCGAATTAATCGGAAGCTTTGTAATTAATTAATCGAAATTAATCGCATTTTAATCGCATTTCAGTATTTAACATGAGAAATATTAATTTAAGTTTGAATGATGAATGAATCAATGAACATAATCATAAACTTCAACATCTTGTTTATTTTTCCACCAGTCTACTACGAAGACCAATATATGTGTAGTGTGCAGAAAACAGTTCAGAACATTGGAAATTCTGACCAAAAAAGTTGTTTAATTTAGGGAGTTTTGCTCAGGATATTGGAAGAATTGAAGTAAATCAGAAGATGTTTTTTAATACCATTTTAGATGGTAGACTTTCTTTAATTTCCCAGGCCTCTGCCATAGGCATCTTCATAGTGCCTAGAAGTGGTCTTCTGCATGCTCAAAGCAAATGACTGGATCTTCATCATCTATAGATTCATCATCTATAATATGAGCTGTCACACCAAGATCATTCTTGTTGCTAACAGAGGTCCAGTGATCCCCAGTCAGAGCCACATTTGTGGCACTCTTCACAATAACCTGTTTTAATTCTTTCCTCATCATACAGCTGCTGGATTTTCTTCGACATTGTCTTTCTGGGGTGAGTTTCCCAAAACGTTCTTAGTGCCAAGTACTTCGTCACCTCGTTCTTACGTACGAGGTTAAGAAGTACTTGGCGCTAAGAACGTTTTGGGAAACTCACCCCTGGACGGTAGTTTGTAACTTGCATCAGTTGACGCAATTCGCAGCGCTTCTTGTAAGCATTTATCTTCAACCACAGAGAGCGGACAAGACAAATAATGTGACGCATCATGTATAAACGCGTGCGGAGTCGCGCGCTACGGCCATTCGCGAAAGTTTAATCCAGTCTTAATGGTCCAATGAAGGTCATTTAAAAACCAGGACGTTTCCTCACAGGATGTGAATTACGGACGTTTGGCCACCCTATCGTACTAGGAACACATTTAGCAGCTAAGTTATCATTACTGACCTGCGCGTTAAGCTGGGCGTACACTGTGCGATTTTTGGCCCATTTTCAGCCGATTTTTCACTCGTTTCGGCTCAATCGCGTGTCGTGCATCGTATAGTTTACACAGGTAAACGAGGAACAATTCACACCTCACGACCAACTCCCGATCAGAAATCGCAACGTCGCAAGAACATCAAACATGTTTGAAATTCAAATCGCTCCTCGTGAGAGTATCGCACTGTTGAAGCAGCTCCAAGAGCCGACTCTCCCTGCGATTTAGTCGTACAGTTTGAGCTGGAGCTGAGTACACGATTTAAAATATCGCACAGTGTACGCCCAGCTTTAGCCGCAACATGTTTTGCGTTGAGGTGGTAACGAAGGGTGGAAGTGCTCCTGTGATAAGCGAACTCCTTCCTACATAAAGTGTAAATAACACTATTTTTGTTTGTACTTCCATCTGAAAGTTTCTTATATTTAAATTTCCCATCCACCAGCGTAGCCTCTTCAGTCATCTCCATCATGATCATCTTAATGTGTGTCCATAATCTGTATGCCCGGAACTCGCGCACTGAGAAACATTCCACGGTGCAAAAGTGTCTCGTCCGTTAAATGCGTTAATTTTTTTAGTGCGTTAATTTTCCTGTAATTAATTAATCGAAATTAACGTGTTAAAGTCCCACCACTAATATATATATATATATATATATATATATATATATATATATATATATATATATATATATGTGTGTGTGTGTGTGTGTGTGTGTGTTTGTGTATACTGTATATGAATCTATACATGGCACGTAGTGTATATGACGGCGTTTATTGTCATATGGACAATATTAATTCCAGCAATAATATGATTACAAAGCCACATAGTGGCTTTTAAATAGTCCACCATAAGACCACCAAACAAGTTGTTTTACGCAAAGTGCATCCTAAAGAACAACCTACAACTCTAACGTGGGTATTTCTTCCTCTTACCTATTTGTGGTGGTTAGTTTTAATCTAAGAATTTCAATAGATTTAAAAAAAACAGTGCACAGTTCTTTGCCTTGAAGACCGCCACTTGCGTCCGTGTTAACCGTGTTAAGGTAATTTGCCTTAGACGTTGCAGAGGCGACAGCAGTACATTTAAAATAACATGTTATCTACAATTTAAACTGCTGTATTTTTTTTGTAGTCCGGCCCATATTTTCTGGGACAAGTTGGTTTTTTTCTGATCTCCGCTGCATACTGTCAGCCCGCACCAGCTGGCCCAGTCCGCGGCCCGGTCTAACTCATTCATGTGTTTACAGGATCAGTCCGCGGCCGCGCTGAGCAGGTTAGTCTGACTGGAGCGGGGGAGGTAATAACACCGTTAAACAGCAGCGTGACTACGGGCCGGGGCCGCAGTGCGCGGCAGTGGCTCCTCCACGGGCCGAGTTAAACCACCGGCGGCCAGCGGCCCACCGGCCCACTAACCCATCGGCCCACCGGGGAAATCCCCGGTAGCAATGTATGCCAGTCCGCCCCTGGGACAGACCCTAGTGACAGAGCACCATCCACCACTGGGCATACGCATACACACATTCATGCACAGACACTCAGACAACTGTTTTTTTATTGGACATGAAGAGACACACAGTCACAATTTGTCAGGATTTGCCAATTTCCTTAACCTGTCAGGGCTAGCTCCAGGGCCGGTCCTTCTGTCACCACCAGGAGGAGCCCATGAGCCAGACCACAGCCCAATCAGCAGTAATGACCTGCACCTGTCTTCCTTGTTTCTTAAGGAAGACAGACAGTTGCATCCGAAATTGCGTACTTAAGCAGTACGTACTAGATTTCGGTGCAGTACGTTCTTTCCAACCGTCAAAGCAGTACATTATTTAAGTACGCGATTGGTCAGTATGCATCCAACCTCGGACATACTACGTCCGCCATCTTACCCATGTCACATGACCTATGATGTTACGCTACTACAATAAAAGCGAAGTTAATTAAAAGCCCCATTTGACACTTTTCTACTTTATGGTCTGTTCGCGATTTACATGCTTCATTTACACTTGGTTTGCACATCATCTTATTAAAAAAAAAATTTTATTTTGTGTTTGTATCTACTTACACTTGTAAATTGCTGGCTCGCCGCTTTCCCGCCATTTTGTTTTTTCTAACTTCGAACCCCTCCGCTGCTCCAGTTGAATCATGGGATAGGACAGTGTGCTGCAATCACATACTTAAAAATGGCTGCCGATGCAGTACGTCACCCGCGTATGTTTCGCGTACTGGTTTAATGCATACTGTGAATTCGGACGTACTAGGTTGCTCGCGTACTGCTTCTCGCACACTATATAGTAGTGTAGTACGTGATTTCGGACGGGCTGTGTTGGGTAAGTTACTTTAAAAAAGTAATTCGTTACAGTTACAAGTTACCTTGTTTAAAATGTAATTGTAGTGTAACTTTTCTGATTACTTTTGAAAAGTAATGTAACTAATTACTTTTGGATTACTTTTTGATTACTTTAAGTTTAAGGTTTAAATGAGTATTGACCCATGATCAACATTTAATTTTTGAGAACTGACAGCGTGAACCTTAAGAGTACTAAGCTGAGAGGGAATTGCTGCCAGGCAATCCACAGGAGGTCCACAAGAAGAGATGCCTGCACCAGGCATGTAAGATTCTCAGACTACTGTCATCGGGCCCTACTCTTTTCTGCTCCTCCTCCAGGCTCTATCATTTTCAGTTTGCAGACTAACACAAGCAGGTTCAGAAACCACTTCTTTCCCACAGCGGTCACCTTATTGAACTCTTCCCAAAGACCATTCTTTCCTTCCCCTCTATCCATACCTTACCATCCACACAACATCTGTACAGTGTTCCTCTTCAATCCACATCTGTATAGCCCTATCTACAGTGGTATAGGATAATCTGTATATTATCTGTATGATTCCATCTGTATTTATCACTTTTATTTATATCATATATTTTTCTTTGCCCTGTGCATTGTACTGCCATAACTACATTACACACACATGCATTTCCCTAGATAATTTATCTACTCTGCACATATCTATTAACCATCTTTACTTACACTAGCTGTAACTAACTGCATTTTATCTCTAAATACTGCGTTCTATACAATCTGCACATGTTGCACTTGATTAAATACCAAACTGCATTTCATTACTTCATACAAATTTAATTAAAATGTGTTGCTTGTCGAACGGTAGGTCTAAGATAGGTCCAATGATACCAATTGGGTAGGCTAGGTCGTGTCATGGAAAAACGTTTGTCGATGTCTAACACCAAACAGTCATAAATACTCATTTGATACCGTCTGTCATTGTCTATAATAGTCATGTATGATTTCAACGAATACCTGCTTAGGACTTTAAACAGCTAATTTGGTTAGCTGAGTTGTCTGTCTATGTTGCTGCTAACCTTCAGCCTGTTCCTCTCAGTTTTGTGTTTCGTTGAGGTGTCTCGCCACCCTGTCTCAGTCTCTGTTGAGAGTTTTTTCTTTTTACTCTGTCTATTCGAGTGTTTTCACTCCTGCGCCTCTTTTGGGCCAGGTTATTTTTCCTTTTGTTCTTATCCCGTATTTCAGTTCTCCCGTCATTACATAACCTCCATGTTTTTGGACTGTGGAAGGAAACCAGAGACCCTGGAGGAAACTCACACATACACAGGGAGAACATGGAATCTCCACTCAAATAGGGACTTGAACACAAGACCCCAGTGCTGTTTATGTTATGCCAACATATTAACCACTCAGCCAGCATGTTGGAGTGGTGTAGCTTTTCCATGGCTCATCTAGCATTAGCTTACGGTAGTACATAAACAGCCCGGTCAAGCAGAAAGGTCTGCACTGTAACAAAGTACTGCACATTATAGGCAACGCAACAAATTACTCCACATCTGCACCACAACAAATTACTCCACATCTGCACCACAACAAAGTACTCCACATCTGCACCACAACAAATTACTTCACATCTACACCACAACAAAGTACTCCACATCTGCACCACAACAAAGTACTCCACATCTGGGGATCCGTGAATTTTTAAGCTTTTTTTAGACACCAGTTGTTTACACACCAGATGTTGTTTATGTAGATACAAAGTTCACCTCTTCTAACCCTAATCCTAGATTTAGTGCATGCCTCATATAAGACTAGGGTTAGACTAATCACAACTCTAAGCCCAGATATAGTGTAAGCCTCATATATATGACTAACGTTAGACTAACCCTAACCCTAAATCTAGTGTAAGCCTCATATATGTAAGACTAGGGTTAGACTAAACCTAGATCTAGTGTAAGCCTCATGTACATAAGTAAACATGCCATATTTGTCAATTATGATTTTCTACCCAATCAAAATTTGTCCTCCACATTTACCCATCTGTGCAGTTAGAACACACACACTAGGGATTACTAGGGGGCTGTGGTGCAGAGCAGTGGGCCTTGCTCAAGGGCACCTCAGTCATGGCATCAGGCCTGGGAATCAAACCCACAACCCTGTGGTCACAAGACTGGTTCCCTAACCACCAGACCATGACTGCCCCAACTTTACCAAACCAGATCCAACATTTCATAATTAATGCCAGTAAAAGTTCACATAAATCACAAAATGCCTAACAAAAATTTAATCTATGGTTACAAAGAGCCACAAGGCACTTCCCACAACTTGGGTAAAAATACAAAATTACTTAATTTAAAATGTAATTTGAGTAAAAGTTACTTAGTTACTTTGTTATTTAATGTTATTTAATGAGCGAGGACAGTGCAACACTGAACGTTTATTGAACAAAAATATGACGTGTAAGCTCCGTGTGGAGAGTGAGCACAGAACACGACACTCACACTGGCACGAAACTTTAGACAGACGAGCACAAGACACTGCGCGAACGCACATTAAATAGGTGATTAACACAGACCCTCGTGATCTCGAGACAACGCACAGGTGCGACTACGAACACGCTCACGAACAACCCACACCCACGGAAGTACATACATGGACATAACGACACGCAGACAACATAGCGGCATGCCCACAGGGAAGGGTCCGGGACTGTCACCGTAACAGAACCCCCCGCCAGGGGCTCGCTACTCCCGGAGCGTCCCGCGCAGCTGGAAAGCCCCGAACCTACACCGACAGGCAGGTCCGGAGCCGCCAGGATCACGAGCCTCCGAGAGCCGTCTCCCCCGATGGTGGGAACCGCCACAAACAGCCCTAGAACACCTTCCCTGGGAAGACAGGGGAAAATACATTGAACAAGGGCACAAGCACAACCACGCACAGAGGAACATTAAACACAAAGGGCACAAGAGGGAACAGGGGGTTTGGGAGAAACACTGGGGTAGACACACAGACAGGAACAGGCAGCCACAACGTTTGGGCTGCCTGCCAGAGTGCTAATGGTGGCGCTATCCCTCCTGGGAATGCCTGCGGGGTGGGCGAAGCTGGCGGAACAGGTGGCGGAGTCCCTCTGGTCCTCAGTGCCGTGCTTCCAGCGCGCGTTGCGCTGTTCGGTGCGCCCGTGGACCTCCCTTGGGGATCCTCGGCCACCTTCTTGGGCGCTACCGGAGTCCAAACCCGGCGCCGCGCGCTAGCGGGTATCCGCGGTGTCTCCAGAGGCGCGCCGAACCCCCAACTTGGACTGCGGTTAGTACAGGGATTCGTATCCTAACAAATGTCGGGGCGGAGATACGGTCTCTGGCGGAGATACTGTCCTGTCTACCGGTTCTAATGCGCATGCTCTGGCTCCAATTTTCAAGATGGCGGTGTCCGTGCGGCCATTGTGGTGGCTTCAAAAACTCACAATGGGAGTCAACGGTGACGTACCGTCCATTATATATACAGTCAATGATACACACACACAGTGGCAAAAACTCCAACACTCGGTAGAAAAGGGAAACAAAAAACAACGCGGAAGACTCAACGCGTGAACTGTCAAAACTCACCCGTAGCGAGAGGGTGGAAAAAAAATAACAAAGGCAACTTAAAATATGCGGAAAAAACTTGTCGCGCAAAACCGAAATAAAAAACACCAGGGGAAGAATCTGGCTACAGGCAAACGCCGCAACAAAACAAAACCTTCCCAAAATAAAAGAATAACGGATAGGAAGAGAAATAGCTTGAGATAGGCCAGAGAGAGGCGCAGGAGATAAATACTCGAATAAGTAAAAGAACAAGAGAGAGGGAGAGAGAAAGAGTAAGGTGGCGAGACACCTTTAACTTGTGTGACCCCCTACTAAGAATACCAGGTTAAACGAGTGGATACACCTTTCTGGGGCTTACCTGGTATGGAGGGTGGAGCTTGGAGACACACTGCGTGGGTAGGCACGACTTTAAAAGTGTCGCAGGATTTGCCTCCAACTATCGTTTGGCTTATGGTCTGAGAGATACGGTAGCACGCAAAGAGTTTTTACTAAGGTCCGCACGTTATTTACTAACTCCGGGCACAGAGTTTTTACTAAGGTCTGCACGTTATTTAATAACTCCGGGCACACGGAGGAGTGAAAGGTTGGGTTAACCAGATCCGATGCAGGTATGTGCTGTTTTTATAAAGTATTCACTGGCAGAATGGGTGTATGTCTATTAGTGCCATATTTGCTTGCTGTTTAAATTATAGGAGTGTACATATTTGTGGTTTTAGTGTGCTGCGGTTCGGACGGTCGTCCAGCGAGGCTCTGAGCGTGTTATGTAAAGTGAACCGGGTATGTGGCCTTGAACTTGGTATGCATCAGTGAGGCCCGAGTTATCTGTCGCAGTGAGCAGCAGCACTTATTGTTTGGGGCTGAGGCTACGTTAATGCCCAGAGGGCAGAACTCCTATGACGGACGCATTAAATCTAGTATTAAATCTAGTTGCGGATATGTACGTGCTGGAGGTTTTTTTAGGGGAGGGGGGGGGGGGGGAGCCGCAAGGTGTTAATGTCATGTTTTTGTTTTACAGGCATGGCTTTTCCTACCAGTTGAAGCATTCACTGTTCTTTCCTTCCCATTTAAAATTTTACGAACCAGTTTTATTTCTTTTGTCGTAGTCGAGTGTTAATTCAGTGTGTACATCTATTGTTGTAACATAAGTCATTTCAGTGCTCAACCCGTAAGGACGTGTGCTTCGTCTATGACGTTGCCTAGAGTGAGTGACCAGCTTTGGGGCCCTTCCTTTTGATGGTATGGTTCACGTGTGATTTATTTTTTTATTTGCTGGTGTTGTAGTGTATACTTATTTATTGGATATTCTTTTTGGTGTGTGTGTGTTTCAGGGCCGGCGCCACGGGGGGGCGAATGGGGGCGTCGCCCCCTCAGGCGAGGTGTCCCGCCCCCTCAATGTAAAAAATAAGACCCATTTATTTTACAAAAATCGCTACATGGTGCTCCCTCGGCCGCTCGACACATGCACCGCCCCCCCGCTCAACAACTTATGTTCGCCCCCCCGAAATTTTCTGACGCCCCCTCACTGTATATGTTCTGGCGCCGGCCCTGGTGTGTTTTATTTACTTTGGTTGGGCCCTTTTAAGCTGGAGTATTTCATGGAGTATACTTCGTGGTGAGACGATCTAATTACACCCAATCAAGTAGATAATTAGGGTTCACACACACATAGTGTGGGAACCCTATTGTAATTGTTAGAATTTTTAGGGTTCACACACATAGTGTGGGAACCCTATTGTAATTGTTAGGATTTTTCTTTCTTCTTATTTATTATTATTCTTTTGCCCATTTTTTGACCTAAAACGCATTGTGCAGCCTAGACCGTAAGGCCTAGAAACACCAAACTTGGCAAATTGATAATGTATGGTCCAAGGACCAGACTCAAGTACAGAGACCCACATTGGCCTGATGGTGGCGCTATAGCACACCATTTTGTCGTTTGGTCCATATCTCCCAATCCGTAAGTCATAGAAACAAAATTCCACTTTTTATGGATTCCTTGGCAAAATTCAATAGGACTATTCATATACAACCATTAAGCTCCGCCTACTTAGATTTTTTGCTAATTTGCATAATATGCAAAACCTATTTTTTTATACTAGTCCCTGGTTTTTTATCTGATCACCACAATCTTGGTGTCAAAATATTCACAAGAATCTCATTGTCAATGAATATCAACAAAACTGTGACATTGGTATACAGTCTGACTGTCACATGTCAATCAATAGCTCTGAGGCGTGGCTAAATTGACTTCAGCAGCTATATCTCAGCAATGCTTTGACCAATCTTCATGAAAATTTATCAGTTGTTAGGGCACATGACTCAGAGGTCACAGGTCAAAGCTGGCCATGATTGTTCAATAGGGGGCGCTATAACATGGGAAAAACGGTTTCTCAGAAACCATTAGTCACATCAAGCCAAAACTTTACAGCCATCATCAGGGGCCCAAGTGGTATCAAGGCACACAATGATGACATCATCACTCAAAAAACATGGCCGCCATATGCCAATTAATTTTAATTTGAATTAATTGGCCATTTGACAGACTTACCATAGGTACATACACATGAAACTGACATGGTATGTTCATGTACACACCCTCTAAGACATACTCATGTTAGAAGGGAATTGCACCACTAGGTGGCGCTATACTAGAAAATCCAGAATTTCTCCTACATATTTTCACTTATCAAGAAATGCTTGCACTCATATGATTGTATGCAGAATTCCTAGCAACTTTGTAATTACATGTGCTTTGCAAAAATGTACCACTTTTTCACTATTATCAAATATATATAACTTGTCATTTTCATACTAGTCCTAGCATTTTAACTCCATCACCTTTAAATCACACCTTGTAATACTCAGCAGACTCTGAAATGCTAAGATTAGGGAGAAAATCCTAAGGTTTTCACAAATTAATATTTTTCATATGCATCACAATGCTACCATCGTAACACATCAAATTCACAGTTCAATAACTACGCCATAGTATGTCTGATTGTTATGAAAATTGACATCCACATTCACATGACCATTGTGGTGTGATGTGCCAATTTTGAGCCAAATCCGTCCACAAACAGCTCTACAGTGAATATTTTCATTTTCCATACTGAGCTGTGCAGGGAGAAGACGAGAGCTGCTCAGCCCACACGCACGTGCCATTCTCGCACACGCTGCCCCCCCCTCCTCCACTCCCCCACCCTTCTAACACTTTACAACCCTTGGGCTCTCCCTCCTCCCTCTCTTTCACATGCACTCACAAAAACAAAGGCCTCTCTGGCCTATAGGTTTTACATACACACTAATTCTAGCCATTACTACCAATTACCCAGTGACTAATATACAGATATTTAGCTTCTTTTTTTCCACACACCCTCACACAGGACTTCCTATATGCTTCATATATACATTTCTCTAGCCATTTCCAACACACTAACTGATATTTAGCTTCACTTTTCCATCCACACTCTCAACTCATGCCCTCTATACATCCTGAAATGACATAAGAGAGGACAGAGATATGTAATTCACATTTCACACACAACCTCTATATAACTGCATGCTTTACTTATCATCAAAGTCTTGTTATATACACATTCCTAGTGGCCTCCCTACTATGGGCACAACAGTGAGAACATGTCAGAGTAGGGATGAGAACATCATGAACAGGCAAAGATAAGAATATTTGTGTTATTTTATTGTATAGTAAGCCATCACTCTTTGGTTTGTTTGAGGTTCACATGTGACAGATTTTGTCAGCTAAATGAAAAGGGTTAAAGAGTGGGGTTTACATGTGGGGCATTAACAAGAGCTCTCCTGCTGCTATGTTCACAACTTCTGACAAATTCAGCCAAAGGTATATTTATTTGAGTAGGCCCCTGGGTCAGTGTGTCAGTGCTTTTAACCTAATCTCAGCATTTGATTTAGTTGTATGGTCTGAATCATTTTGCTAATATCTTCCACACTGTATGGCCTAGAAACAAAATTCTACTTCAGCTGTATTCCTTTGCTCAAGCTAACCAAAAAAGCCTCAAGAAGCCCTTACTGCATACATGAAAAAACACACAAACACACACATACAAAGCTAATCACAGCATTTGATTAACTTCTATGATCTGAATCATTTTGCCAATACATTTTATTTTGATCTTTTGGGCCTTTATTGCCTCAGTTGAATAAGACACGCACGTTTGCCATTCTCACACACGCTGCCCCCCTCCTCCACTCCCCCATGCTTCTAACACTTTACAACCCTTGGGCTCTCCCTCCTCCCTCTCTCTCTTTCTCATGCACTCACAAAAACAAAGGCCTCTCTGGCCTATAGGTTTCACATACACACTAATTCTAGCCATTACTACCAATTACCCAGTGACTAATATACAGATATTTAACTTATTTTTTTCCACACACCCTCACACAGGACTTCCTATATGCTACATATATACATTTCTCTAGCCATTTCCAACACACTATCTGATATTTAGCTTCATTTTTCCATCCACACTCTCAACACATGCCCTCTATACATCCTGAAATGACATAAGAGAGGACAGAGACATGTAATTCACATTTCACACACAACCTCTAAATAACTGCATGCTTTACTTATCATCAAAGTCTTGTTAGATACACATTCCTAGTGGCCTCCCTACTAAGGGCACAACAGTGAGAACATGTCAGAGTAGGGATGAGAACATCATGAACAGGCAAAGATAAGAATATTTGTTATTTTATTGTATACTAAGCCATCACTCTTTGGTTTGTTTGAGATTCACATGTGACAGATTTTGTCAGCTAAATGAAAAGGGTTAAAGAGTGGGGTTTACATGTGGGGCATTAAGAAGAGCTCTCCTGCTGCTATGATCACAACTTCAGTCAAATTCAGCCAAAGGTATATTTATTTGACTAGGCCCCTGGGTCAGTGCTTTTAACCTAATCTCAGCATTTGATTTAGTTGTATGGTCTGAATTATTTTGCATATATCTTCCACACTGTATGGCCTAGAAACAAAATTCTACTTCAGCTGTATTCATTGGCTCAAGCCAACCAACAAAGCCCTTAATGCATACATGAAAAAACACACAAACACACACAGACAAAGCTAATCACAGCATTTGATTAACTTCTATGATCTGAATCCTTTTGCCAATACATTTTGTTTTGATCTTTTGGGCCTTTATTGCCCCAGTTGAATAATTTTTTGCAAATTACATTATCTGTCCATTTTTTGGACTGAAGTAGCTTCATATCACTTGTTGGTCTAAAAGACCCTTTGGGCTTTTTTGCCTTTTTTTGTGTGAACCCGCCAATCGCCGCTTGCGGCTATATTTAGGGTTCACACACATAGTGTGGGAACCCTATTGTAATTGCTAGGATTTTTCTTTTTTCTTCTTTAGGGTTCATTATTGTCGGGTTTTTTCTTTCTTTCTTATTATTATTTTTCTACTTATAAAACGCATACTGCAGCCTAGACCGTAAGGCCCAGGAAGACCAAACTTGGCAGGATGGTGTAGTCTCTTTGCGAGACCGTGCTAAAGCACAGAGACCCACATTGGCCTGATGGTGGCGCTATAGCGCACCATTTTGCGTTTTGGTCCATATCTTCCAAACCGTAGGGCCTAGAAACAAAATTCCACTTCTGATGGATTCCTTGGCTCAAGCCAAACAAAAAAGCCTCAAGAACCATTAAGCTCCGCCTACTTAGATTTTTGGCTAATTTGCATAATATGCAAAACCTAGTTTTTTATACTTGTCCCTGGTTTTTTATCGGATCACCACAAACTTGGTGTCAAAATATTCAGGAGAATCTCATTATCAAAGTTGCTTAAAAACATTTTGAGATTTGCATATAGTCTGGCTGTCACATGTCAATCAATAGCTCCGAGGCGTGGCCAAATTTACTTAAACAGCCATATCTCAGCAACGCTTTGACCGATCTTCATAAAATTTTAACAGTTGTTAGGGCACATGACTCCGAGGTCACAGGTCAAAGCTGGCCACGATTGTCCAATAGGGGGCGCTATAACATGGGAAAAACTGTTTCTCAGAAACCATTAGTCACATCAAGCCAAAACTTTACAGGCATCATCAGGGGCCCAAGTGATATCAAGACACACAATGATGACATCATCACTCAAAAAACATGGCCGCCATGAGCCAATAATTTTTTTTTTTAATTAATTGGCCATTTGACAGACTTACCATTGGCCAAACAACATGAAACCTCACCAGTGTGCATATCTCAGGACTATGTGTCTTGCTGTGCAGTTTTGAAACATTTGGCCACTAGGTGGCGCTATTTTTCTTATTATTATTTTTCTCCGCATAAAACGCATACTGCAGCCTAGACCGTAAGGCCCAGGTAGACCAAAATTGGCAGACTGGTGTAGTCTGTTTGCGGGACCGTGCTAAAGTACAGACACCCAAATTGGCCTGATGGTGGCGCTATAGCGCAGCATTTTGCGTTTGGGTTCATATCTCCCACCCCGTAGGTCCTAGAAACAAAATTCCACTTCAGGTGCATTCCTTGGCTCCAGACAAACAAAAAAGCCTCAAGAACCATTAAGCTCCGCCTACTTAGATTTTTTGCTAATTTGCATAATATGCAAAACCTACTTTTTTATACTAGTCCCTGGTTTTTCATCTGCTCACCACAATCTTGGTGTCAAAACATTCACAAGAATCTCATTATCAAGGAATATCAACAAAACTGTGACATTGGTATACAGTCTGGTTGTCACATGTCAATCAATAGCTCTGAGGCGTGGCCAAATTGACTTCAGCAGCTATATCTCAGCAATGCTTTGACCAATCTTCATGAAAATTTATCAGTTGTTAGAGCACATGATTCAAAGGTCACAGGTCAAAGCTGGCCACGATTGTCCAATAGGGGGCGCTATAACATGGGAAAAACTGTATCTCAGAAACCGTTGGTCACATCGAGCCAAAACTTTACACGCATCATCAGGGGCCCAAGTGGTATCAAGGCACACATGGATGACATCATCACTCAAAAAACATGGCCGCCATGAGCTAATTAATTTTTATTTGAATTAATTGGCCATTTGACAGACTTACCATAGGTACATACACATGAAACTGACATGGTATGTTCATGTACACACCCTCTAAGACATACTCATGTTAGAAGGGAATTGCACCACTAGGTGGCGCTATACTAGAAAATCCAGAATTTCTCCTACATATTTTCACTTATCAAGAAATGCTTGCACTCATATGATTGTATGCAGAATTCCTAGCAACTTTCTAATTACATGTGCTTTGCAAAAATGTACCACTTTTTCACTATTATCAAATATATATAACTTGTCATTTTCATACTAGTCCTAGCATTTTAACTCCATCACCTTTAAATCACACCTTGTAATACTCAGCAGACTCTGAAATGCTAAGATTAGGGAGAAAATCCTAAGGTTTTCACAAATTAATATTTTTCATATGCATCACAATGCTACCATCGTAACACATCAAATTCACAGTTCAATAACTACGCCATAGTATGTCTGATTGTTATGAAAATTGACATCCACATTCACATGACCATTGTGGTGTGATGTGCCAATTTTGAGCCAAATCCGTCCACAAACAGCTCTACAGTGAATATTTTCATTTTCCATACTGAGCTGTGCAGGGAGAAGACGAGAGCTGCTCAGCCCACACGCACGTGCCATTCTCGCACACGCTGCCCCCCTCCTCCACTCCCCCATCCTTCTAACATTTTACAACCCTTGGGCTCTCCCTCCTCCCTCTCTCTCTTTCACATGCACTCACAAAAACAAAGGCCTCTCTGGCCTATAGGTTTTACATACACACTAATTCTAGCCATTACTACCAATTACCCAGTGACTAATATACAGATATTTAGCTTCTTTTTTTCCACACACCCTCACACAGGACTTCCTATATGCTTCATATATACATTTCTCTTGCCATTTCCAACACACTAACTGATATTTAGCTTCATTTTTCCATCCACACTCTCAACTCATGCCCTCTATACATCCTGAAATGACATGAGAGGACAGAGATATGTAATTCACATTTCACACACAACCTCTATATAACTGCATGCTTTACTTATCATCAAAGTCTTGTTAGATACACATTCCTAGTGGCCTCCCTACTATGGGCACAACAGTGAGAACATGTCAGAGTAGGGATGAGAACATCATGAACAGGCAAAGATAAGAATATTTGTGTTATTTTATTGTATAGTAAGCCATTACTCTTTGGTTTGTTTGAGATTCACATGTGACATATTTTGTCAGCTAAATGAAAAGGGTTAAAGAGTGGTGTTTACATGTGGGGCATTAACCAGAGCTCTCCTGCTGCTATGTTCACAACATCAGTCAAATTCAGCCAAAGGTATATTTATTTGACTAGGCCCCTGGGTCAGTGTGTCAGTACTTTTAACCTAATCTCAGCATTTGATTTAGTTGTATTGTCTGAATCATTTTGCTAATATCTTCCACACTGTATGGCCTAGAAACAAAATTGTACTTCAGCTGTATTCCTTTGCTCAAGCCAACCAAAAAAGCCTCAAGAAGCCCTTACTGCATACATGAAAAAACACACAAACACACACATACAAAGCTAATCACAGCATTTGATTAACTTCTATGATCTGAATCATTTTGCCAATACATTTTGTTTTGATCTTTTGGGCCTTTATTGCCTCAGTTGAATAAGACACGCACGTTTGCCATTCTCACACACGCTGCCCCCCTCCTCCACTCCCCCATGCTTCTAACACTTTACAACCCTTGGGCTCTCCCTCCTCCCTCTCTCTCTTTCACATGCACTCACAAAAACAAAGGCCTCTCTGGCCTATAGGTTTCACATACACACTAATTCTAGCCATTACTACCAATTACCCAGTGACTAATATACAGATATTTAGCCTCTTTTTTCCACACGCCCTCACATAGGACTTCCTATATGCTTCATATATACATTTCTCTAGCCATTTCCAACACACTAACTGATATTTAGCTTCATTTTTCCATCCACACTCAACACATGCCCTCTATACATCCTGAAATGACATAAGAGAGGACAGACACATGTAATTCACATTTTACACACAACCTCTAAATAACTGCATGCTTTACTTATCATCAAAGTCTTGTTAGATACACATTCCTAGTGGCCTCCCTACTATGGGCACAACAGTGAGAACATGTCAGAGTAGGGATGAGAACATCATGAACAGGCAAAGATAAGAATATTTGTGTTATTTTATTGTATAGTAAGCCATTACTCTTTGGTTTGTTTGAGATTCACATGTGACAGATTTTGTCAGCTAAATGAAAAGGGTTAAAGAGTGGGGTTTACATGTGGGGCATTAACAAGAGCTCTCCTGCTGCTATGTTCACAACTTCTGACAAATTCAGCCAAAGGTATATTTATTTGACTAGGCCCCTGGGTCAGTGTGTCAGTGCTTTTAACCTAATCTCAGCATTTGATTTAGTTGTATGGTCTGAATCATTTAGTTTAATATCTTCCACACTGTATGGCCTAGAAACAAAATTCTACTTCAGCTGTATTCCTTTGCTCAAGCCAACCAAAAAAGCCTCAAGAAGCCCTTACTGCATACATGAAAAAACACACAAACACACACATACAAAGCTAATCACAGCATTTGATTAACTTCTATGATCTGAATCATTTTGCCATGACATTTTGTTTTGATCTTTTGGGCCTTTATTGCCCCAGTTGAATATTTTTTTGCAAATTACTTTATCTGTCCATTTTTTAGACTGAAGTAGCTTCATATCACTTGTTGGTCTAAAAGACCCTTTGGGCTTTTGTGCCTTTTTTTGTGTGAACCCGCCAATCGCCGCTTGCGGCTATATTTAGGGTTCACACACATAGTGTGGGAAACCTATTGTTATTGCTCGGATTTTTCTTTCTTATTATTATTAGGGTTCACACACGTAGTGTGGGAAACCTATTGTTATTGTTAGGTTTTTTCTTCTTTCTTATTATTAGGGTTCACACACGTAGTGTGGGAAACCTATTGTAATTGCTCGGGTTTTTCTTATTAGGGTTCACACACATAGTGTGGGAACCCTATTGTAATTGCTCGAGTTTTTCTTCTTATTATTATTATTTTTCAGGCTGTAAAACGCATACTGCAGCCTAGACCGTAAGGCCCAGAAACACCAAACTTGTCAGACAGGTGCACCAGAGGTGCAATGAGGGAAACCCAGACAATGACCCACATTGGCCTGATGGTGGCGCTATAGCGCAGCATTTTGCGTTTTGGTCCATATCTCCTACACCGTAGGTCATAGAAACGAAATTCCACTTCTGATGGATTCCTTGGATCAAACCAAACAAAAAAGCCTCTAGGACCCTTTAGCTCCGCCCACTTAGATTTCGAGTTAATTTGCATAATGTGCAAAATCACACACATCTTTGAGCGCGAACTAGTCCCTGGATTTTTCACATACATGCACATATGTGGTATCAAAACGTTCAGAAGAGTCTGAACTTTAAAATGTATCCAACAAAAATGCTAATTTCTTCACTACCTAGTCAGTATAAGCCAATCAAATGAGGGGGCGTAAATTCAATAGTAAATTTTGCGCATATGGAGCTCTAACTTAACAAAACTTGCATGTAATGAGATGGCACTTCACAGACAGCTTCCCTGTGAGGGTCTGGGGCAGCTTGCAGAGGTTGCCATACCTCACCTGCTAGGGGGCGCTATAACATGCAAAAATTTGCCCCATGCACTCAGATTGGCCGATCCACATGAAACTTGGCAGACATCATCTATGGGCCTCTGGGAACCAGGTCCTAAAGCAGACATGCCATACTTCCAAAATGGCTGACGTAATCGGCCAATCAGTGATCGGCACGCGTTTGACAGGCTTACCATTGGTCGATCTGCACGAAACCTCTTGGGTGTGGACAAGTGCACGCCCCCTATGACATAATCCAGCCGGGTGTCGATTGGCCACTGGGGGGCGCTATTGCAAAAAAAGCAAGTGTATCCCCTACATAATTCCACTTGGGAACATGCAATTGGACTCTTTTGATTCCTTGCAGTAGTGCGAACAACTTTCCCATTACATGTCCTATTAAAAAATGCACAGTTTATTTACAGTTAATAATAGTTTGAAATCATCACTTTTCATACTCCTCCTAGGATTTTCATACTATCATGTCAAGCAAAGTCTTATAATACTCTACAGAGTGTGAAATCAAAAAACAATCCAAAGATTTTGGATTTGAGGACACTTATACCTGCTAAATATTTTTTTAATGGACAGCATCGATACATATAATATTCATATTCTTAAAGCTCTTTCATATTTTATCCAATTCTGACCAAAATGCACAAGCCCATTCAGAATCCCATCCTCAACAAATTTGTCAAGTTTCATCTAAATCGGTTATCGTATGGCTCTACAGTGCAGTATTATATACAATGCATAAAAATGCATGTAAAGTCCCTCTGTCACCTTCTCCTTCTCACACGCACGCAAGCTGAAACTCACACTCTCAGTCTCTCTCACACTCTCACCCACATTCCCCCTCCCATCTCTGTGCCCTAAGTAAACATTGCTCTGGCTACCTAGATCTCTCTGTGTCTATTAACCAGGCACACACACATACAGGCGCAAGCAGGCCTTCCTATAGCATTCACAATGACACTTCCCTAGCCATACCCACCCATATCCCAGTGACTAACACATGCTCATACAAACTGATATTTGGCTTCTTTTTTGTCTCTCTCTCACACAAACACACAGACACACACACCTTTATACCTATATGTATGTATAGTTTCTATGTATACTTATGTATGTATGTATTAGTATATGTTGTCATAGTTTGAGTACATACACTACCACACACACACACACACACACACACACACACACACACACACTTCTACCTAAATGTATGTATAGTTTGTATGCATATCTGTCCAGTCATAACAGTCATGTCAGTCCAGTCATGTCAGTCATTTCAGTCCAGTCATATCAGTCATGTCAGTCCAGTCATGTCAGACATAAGTCATGTCAGTCATATCAGTCATGTCATTACAGTCATGCCAGTCATGTCACTCATTCCAGTTATGTCAGTCATATCAGTCATATTACTTTTGTTCATCATGCCAGTGATGTCATTTCAGTCATGCCAGTCATATCAGTTATGTCAGTCATGCCAGTCATGCCAGTCATGTCAGTCATGTAATGCCAGGCTTTGCAGACTACATTCATACTTTGAATACACGGGCAGTCATGTTAGGCGTGCAAGGTGTGCAAGGAGTGAATTAACAAAGCATAGTCTCTGGCACCCTCAATCTCTCTCTGTCTGTAATATACAGGCCCAATCATGTATAGACAAATGCAGGCCTTCCTATATTGTTCACATAGATGCAGCCCTAGCCAGATGTGCTATTTCTGTGTCTCCCTTTCTGACACACGCAGATGTCATCACACTCTATCTGTAGAGCACACACTGGCCAAACCCAAACAGCTTCTTTTCACTTTTAGGTCTAAAGGACCTTTTGGGCTTCCTTTTGCCTATTGAGGCCAAAATATGCCTATTTGTTTGTGAACCCGCCAATCGCCGCTTGCGGCTATATTTCTTATTATTATTATTTTTCAGGCTGTAAAACGCATACTGCAGCCTAGACCGTAAGGCCCAGAAACACCAAACTTGGCAGACAGGTGCACCAGAGGTGCAATGAGGGAAACCCAGACAATGACCCACATTGGCCTGATGGTGGCGCTATAGCGCAGCATTTTGTGTTTTGGTCCATATCTCCTACACCGTAGGTCATAGAAACGAAATTCCACTTCTGATGGATTCCTTGGCTCAAACCAAACAAAAAAGCCTCAAGGACCCTTTAGCTCCGCCCACTTAGATTTCGAGTTAATTTGCATAATGTGCAAAATCGCACACATCTTTGAGCCCAAACTTGTCCCTGGATTTTTCACATACATGCACATATGTGGTATCAAAACGTTCAGAAGAGTCTGAACTTTAAAATCTATCCAGCAAAAATGCAAATTTCATCACTACCTAGTCAGTATAAGCCAATCAAATGAGAGGGTGTAAACTCAATAGTAAATTTTGCGCATATGAAGCTCTAACTGCAGAAAACTTGCATGCAATGAGATGACACTTCACAGACAGCTTCCCTCTGAGGGTCTGGGGCAGCTCGCAGAGGTTGCCATACCTCACCTGCTAGGGGGCGCTATAACATGCAAAAATTTGCCCCATGCACTCAGATTGGCCGATCCACATGAAACTTGGCAGACATCATCTATGGGCCTCTGGGAACCAGGTCCTAAAGCAGACATGCCATACTTCCAAAATGGCTGACGTAATCGGCCAATCAGTGATCGGCACGCGTTTGACAGGCTTACCATTGGTCGATCTGCACGAAACCTCTTGGGTGTGGACAAGTGCACACCCCCTATGACATAATCCAGCCGGGTGTCGATTGGCCACTGGGGGGCGCTATTGCAAATAAAGCAAGTATATCCCCTACATAATTCCACTTGGGAACATGCAATTAGACTCTTTTGATTCCTTGCAGTAGTGCGAACAACTTTCCCATTACATGTCCTATTAAAAAATGCACAGTTTATTTACAGTTATTAATAGTTTGAAATCATCACTTTTCATACTCCTC
This sequence comes from Brachyhypopomus gauderio, assembly GCF_052324685.1. NCBI lineage: Eukaryota > Metazoa > Chordata > Actinopteri > Gymnotiformes > Hypopomidae > Brachyhypopomus > Brachyhypopomus gauderio. The sequence continues at coordinate 8,123,059 of NC_135212.1, forward strand.
CTAGGATTTTCATACTATCATGTCAAGCAAAGTCTTATAATACTCTACAGAGTGTGAAATCAAAAAACAATCCAAAGATTTTGGATTTTAGGACACTTATACCTGCTAAATATTTTTTTACGGACAGCATCGATACATATAATATTCATATTCTTGAAGCTCTTTCATATTTTATCCAATTCTGACCAAAATGCACAAGCCCATTCAGAATCCCATCCTGAACAAACTTGTCAAGTTTCATCTAAATCGGTTATCGTATGGATTTACAATGCAGTATTATATACAATGCATAAAAATGCATGTAAAGTCCCTCTTTCACCTTCTCCTTCTCACACGCACGTAAGCTGAAACTCACACACTCAGTCTCTCTCACACTCTCACCCACATTCCCCCTCCCATCTCTGTGCCCTAAGTAAACATTGCTCTGGCTACCTAGATCTCTCTGTGTCTATTAACCAGGCACACACACATACAGGCGCAAGCAGGCCTTCCTATAGCATTCACAATGACACTTCCCTAGCCATACCCACCCATATCTCAGTGACTAACACATGCTCATACAAACTGATATTTGGCTTCTTTTTTGTCTCTCTCTCACACAAACACACAGACACACACACCTTTATACCTATATGTATGTATAGTTTCTATGTATACTTATGTATGTATGTATTAGTATATGTTGTCATAGTTTGAATACATATACTACCACACACACACACACACACACACACACACACTTCTACCTAAATGTATGTATAGTTTGTATGCATATCTATAGTATATGTATAGTATATGTCAGTCATGCCAGTGATGTCAGTCATATCAGACATGCCAGTCCAGTCATGTCAGTTATATCAGTCATGTCAGTGATGCCAGTCATGCCAGTCATGTTCTGCCAGTCATGTAAGTCATGTCAGTCCTATCAGTCATGTCAGTCCAGTCATGTCAGTCAAATCTTCAAATCATTACAGTCATGCCAGTTATGTCAGTCATATCAGTCATGTTAATTTTGTTCGTCATGCCAGTGATGTCATTCCAGTCATGCCAGTCATATCAGTTATGTCAGTAATGCCAGTCATGTCAGTCATGCCAGGCTTTGCAGACTACATTCATACTTTGAATACACAGGCAGTCATGTTAGGCGTGCTACGTGTACAAGGAGTGAAATAACAAAGCATAGTCTCTGGCTCCCTCAATCTCTCTCTGTCAGTAATATACAGGCCCAATCATGTATAGACAAGTGCAGGCCTTCCTATACTGTTCACATAGATGCAGCCATAGCCAGATGTGCTATTTTTGTGTCTCCCTTTCTGACACACACAGATGTCATCACACTCTACATCTGTAGAGCACACACTGGCCAAACCCAAACAGCTTTTTTTTCACTTTTAGGTCTAAAGGACCTTTTGGGCTTCCTTTTGCCTATTGAGGCCAAAATGCCTATTGGTGTGTGAACCCGCCAATCGCCGCTTGCGGCTATATTTAGGGTTCACACACGTAGTGTGGGAAACCTATTGTAATTGTCGGGTTTTTTCTTTCTTATTATTATTATTATTATTATTTTTCTCCGCATAAAACGCATACTGCAGCCTAGACCGTAAGGCCCAGAGACACCAAACTTGGCAGAATGGTGTAGTCTCTTTGCGAGACCGTGCCAAAGCACAGAGACCCACATTGGCCTGATGGTGGCGCTATAGCGCACCATTTTGCGTTTTGGTCCATATCTCCCAAACCGTAGGGCCTAGACACAAAATTCCACTTCAGGTGCATTCCTTGGCTCAAACCAAACAAAAAAGCCTCAAGAACCATTAAGCTCCGCCTACTTAGATTTTTTGCTAATTTGCATAATATGCAAAACCTACTTTTTTATACTAGTCCCTGGTTTTTCATCGGATCACCACAACCTTGGTGTCAAAATATTCAGGAGAATCTCATTATCAAAGTTGCTTAAAAACATTTTGAGATTTGCATACAGTCTGGTTGTCACATGTCAATCAATAGCTCCAAGGCGTGGTCAAATTTACTTAAACAGCCATATCTCAGCAACGCTTTGACGGATCTTCATAAAATTTTAACCGTTGTTAGGGCACATGACTCCGAGGCCATAGGTCAAAGCTGGCCACGATTGTCCAATAGGGGGCGCTATAACATGGGAAAAACTGTATCTCAGAAACCATTAGTCACATCAAGCCAAAACTTTACAGGCATCATCAGGGGCCCAAGTGATATCAAGACACACAATGATGACATCATCACTCAAAAAACATGGCCGCCATGAGCCAATTAATTTTTATTTGAATTAATTGGCCATTTGACAGACTTACCATTGGCCAAACAACATGAAACCTTACCACTGTGCTTATCTCAGGACTATGTGTCATGCTGTGCAGTTTTGAAACATTTGGCCACTAGGTGGCGCTATTTGTGAAAATCATGCATAACTCCTCCAAATTTTCACTTAGGAACATGCAACTTGTTTCTTTTTATTCCTTGCAGTAGACCTGACAACTTTGCAATTACAAGTCCTATTAAAAAATGCATACTTTTGTCACATTCATCAATTGTTTGAAAATAGCTATTTACAAACTAGTCATAGGAATTTGATCCAATTATGGGAAAATTGCTATGAGCATAATCAGTAGACTCTGTAGGTAAAGAGTAATTAAAAAAATGTTGGATTTTTATTTTTCTGATTGGTCCATTTTTGCATTATATCATTGTGGCCATGCCATATATGACCTATATTGCTATAACTCATAAACCATGTATGCAATCAACTCCCAATTTGAAAGGCTTTTATATCCTGAAGTCCTTGTGAGGTATGCCAAGTTTGGTTCAAATTGGCCTGTCGGGGGCGCTACAGTACCCAAAAACCTAAGAAAACATAAAAACTCATGCTGCAATCTTGTTATGCAGAATACAGACAAGTAATTGGTCTTGTATGATCCAGATCAATAAGTTCTATAACATTGCAATTGCAACTTATAACAAAAAGTGCACTGCCTGACCAGAAATGAACCTTTTAATTCACCAAAATGTCATATTGCATTACTGAGATTAATGAGATATCAGTATGGTAGTACTTGGGCTCCATCTAGTGGCCAAACATCGGAACGGACTGAAAACTATTTCTCACATGAAATACCACACAAACACACACACAAAGCTGATCTCAGCATGTGATTTAGTTCTGTGATTTGAATCATTTTGCCAATACACATTATTTTGATCCTTTTGGGCCTTTAGTGCCCCAATTGAAAATTTTTTTGCACATTGATTTATTTGTGCATTTTTTCCACTCAAACAGCTTCTTTTGGGTCTAAAGGACCTATTGGGTCTATTGCCTATTGAAGCCAAGTGGCCTATTCGTGTGTGAACCCGCCAATTGCCGCTTGCGGCTATATTTATTATTAGGGTTCACACACATAGTGTGGGAACCCTATTGTAATTGTTAGCGTTTTTCTTATTATTATTCTTCTTCCCATTTTGCTGTCTATAAATGATACTGCAGCCTAAACCGTAAGGCCTAGACACACCAAACTTGCCAAACTTGTTCTCTAGGTCAAAAGGACCACACACACTTATAGGGACCCACATCGGCCTGATGGTGGCGCTATAGCACACTATGTGACATTTTGGGCCATATCTCCCATACCATAAGTCATAGAAACAAAATTCCACTTCCTATGCATTCCTTGGCTCAATTCAATAGGACATTTCATATACAACTATGAAGCTCCGCCTACTTAGATTTTTTGCTAATTTGCATAATATGCAAAACCTACTTTTGCCTACTACTCCTTGGTTTTTCATCTGATCACCACAATCTTGGTATCAAACTACTCAGAAGAATCTCATTATCAAAACTTATCGCCAACATTGTGACATTTCCATACAGCCTGGCTGTCACATGTCAATCAATAGCTCTGAGGTGTGGCCAAATTTACTTCAGCAGCTATATCTCAACAATGCTTTCACCAATCTTCATGAAAATTTATCAGTTGTTAGGGCACATGACTCGGAGGTCACAGGTCAAAGCTGGCCACGATTGTCCAATAGGGGGCGCTATAACATGGGAAAAACTGTTTCTCAGAAACCATTAGTCACATCAAGCCAAAACTTTACAGGCATCATCATGGGGTCAAGTGGTATCAAGACACACAATGATGACCTCATCACTCAAAAAACATGGCCGCCATAAGCCAATTAATTTTAATTTGAATTAATTGGCCATTTGACAGACTTACCATAGGTACATACACATGAAACTGACATGGTATGTTCATGTACACACCCTCTAAGACATACTCATGTTAGAAGGGAATTGCACTACTAGGTGGCGCTATACTAGAAAATCCAGAATTTCTCCTACATATTTTCACTTATCAAAAAATGCTTGGACTCATATGATTGTATGCAGAATTCCTAGCAACTTTGTAATTACATGTGCTTTGCAAAAATGTACCACTTTTTCACTATTATCAAATATATATAACTTGTCATTTTCATACTAGTCCTAGCATTTTAACTCCATCACCTTAAATCACACCTTGTAATACTCAGCAGACGCTGAAATGCTAAGATTAGCGAGAAAATCCTAAGTTTTTGACAAATTAATATTTTTCATATGCATCACAATGCTACCATCATAACACATCAAATTCCCAGTTCAATAACTACGCCATAGTATGTCTGATTGTTATGGAAATTGAAATCCACATTCACATGACCATTGTGGTGCGATGTGCCAATTTTGAGCCAAATCCGTCCACAAACGGCTCTACAGTGAATATTTTCATTTTCCATACTCAGCAGTGGAGGGAGGATTAGAGACACACGCAGGTGCCTTTCTCACACACTCTGCCCCCCCCTCCTCCACTCCCCTCACACTCCCCCATGCTTCCAACACTTTACAACCCATGGGCTCTACCTCCCCCTCCTCTCTTTCACATGCACTTACAAAAACACAGGCCTCTGTAGCTTTCACACTGCCCTTGCCATACCTACCCATTTCTCTATGAGTAACCCAGATACAAACACACAAACTGACGTTTAGCTTCTGTTTTTGAAAACACACTCTCTCTCTCACTCACACACACACACACACACACACACACACACACACACACACACACACACACCTACTTATAGGTTTAACATACACACTGCCCTAGCCATGTATACCCATTACTCTTTGACTAAAACACACACACACACACACACACACACACACACACACACACACACACACACACACACACACACACACACAGATATTTAACTTTTTTCTCTATACACATTCACACACATGACTACAATTATGCTTCATATGCACAGTTCTCTAGCCATTTCCAACACACTAACTGATGTTTAGCTTATTTTTGCCATCCAAAGACACACTAAGATAATCTCAGCAAGTGATTTAGATCTATTATCTGAATTGTTTTGCCATTACAATGTTTTGTGACCTTTTGGGCCTTGGTGACTCATAAGCCAGTTAAATGGACACTGATACTTCAGAGCATGCTACATGTATTCAAATCCTAGGTTAATTATTTACTCTAAACAATGCTCATATCCTATATGGCCCATGGGCCCCTGCATATCTTCTTGAGATTCAAGACATTTGACATTGGGTAACTTTGTTTGCTTAATCTGATTAATGTCAGAACATACACTACCACAAACACACACACACACACACACACACACACACACACACACACACACACACACACACACACACTTCTACCTAAATGTATGTATAGTTTGTATGCATATTTATAATATATGTATAGTATATGTCAGTCATGCCAGCAATGTCAGTCGTATCAGTCATATCAGGCATGCCATGCCAGTCATTTCAGTCCAGTTATATCAGTCATATCAGTCATGTCAGTCATATAAGTCAAATAATCAAATCATTACAGTCATGCCAGTTATGTCAGTCATATCAGTCATGTTAGTCCACATTCATACTTTGAATACATGGACAGTCATGTTAGGCATGCAAGGTGTGCAAGGAGTGAATTAACAAAGCATAGTCTCTGGCTCCCTCAATCTCTCTCTGTCGGTAATATACAGGCCCAATTATGTATAGACACATGCAGGCCTTCCTATACTGTTCACATAGATGCAGCCCTAGCCAGATGTGCTATTTCTGTGTCTCCTTTTCTGACACAAGCAGATGTCAGTCATGTCAGTCCAGTCATGTCAGACATAAGTCGTGTCAGTCATATCAGTCATGTCATGCCAGTCATGTCACTCATATCAGTCATGTCATTACAGTCATGCTAGTCATGTCACTCATTCCAGTCATGCCAGTTGTCAGTCATATCAGTCATGTTATTTTTGTTCGTCATGCCAGTGAAGTCATTCCAGTCATATCAGTTATGTCAGTCATGTCAGTCATGTTATGGCAGGCTTTGCAGACTACGTTCATACTTTGAATACACGGACAGTCATGTTAGGCGTGCAAGGTGTGCAAGGAGAGAATTAACAAAGCAAAGTCTCTGGCTCCCTGAATCTCTCTCTGTCGGTAATATACAGTCCCAATCATGTATAGACACATGCAGGCCTTCCTATATTGTTCACATAGATGCAGCCCTAGCCAGATGTGCTATTTCTGTGTCTCCCTTTCTGACACACGCAGATGTCATCACACACTATCTGTAGAGCACACACTGGCCAAACCCAAACAGCTTCTTTTCACTTTTATTTTCCAATATCTTTCACACTGTAGGGCCTAGAAACAAAATTCTACTTCTGTTGCATTCCTTGGATCAAGCCAAGATGTACTGCTTAAATCAAAAAACACACATACACACAAAGCTAATCACAGCATGTGATTTACTTCTGATCTGAATCATTTTGCCAATTTTTTGGGCTTTTTTGCCTTTTTCGTGTGTGAACCCGCAATTGCCGCTTGCGGCTATATTTATTATTTTTCTCCGCATAAAACGCATACTGCAGCCTAGACCGTAAGGCCCAGAGACACCAAACTTGGCAGAATGGTGTAGTCTCTTTGCGAGACCGTGCCAAAGCACAGAGACCCACATTGGCCTGATGGTGGCGCTATAGCGCACCATTTTGCGTTTTGGTTCATATCTTCCAAACCGTATGGCCTAGAAACAAAATTCCACTTCAGGTGCATTCCTTGGCTTCAGACAAACAAAAAAGCCTCAAGAACCATTAAGCTCCGCCTACTTAGATTTTTTGCTAATTTGCATAATATGCAAAACCTACTTTTTTGTACTAGTCCCTGGTTTTTCATCGGATCACCACAACCTTGGTGTCAAAATATTCAGGAGAATCTCATTATCAACGTTGCTTAAAAACATTTTGAGATTTGCATACAGTCTGGTTGTCACATGTCAATCAATAGCTCCAAGGCGTGGCCAAATTTACTTAAACAGCCATATCTCAGCAACGCTTTGACGGATCTTCATAAAACTTTAACAGTTGTTAGGGCACATGACTCCGAGGTCAGAGGTCAAAGCTGGCCACGATTGTCCAATAGGGGGCGCTATAACATGGGAAAAACTGTATCTCAGAAACCATTAGTCACATCAAGCCAAAACTTTACAGGCATCATCAGGGGCCCAAGTGATATAAAGACACACAATGATGACATCATCACTAAAAAAACATGGCCGCCATGAGCCAATTAATTTTTATTTGAATTAATTGGCCATTTGACAGACTTACCATTGGCCAAACAACATGAAACCTCACCACTGTGCATATCTCAGGACTATGTGTCATGCTGTGCAGTTTTAAAACATTTGGCCACTAGGTGGCGCTATTTGTGAAAATCATGCATAACTCCTCCAAATTTTCACTTAGGAACATGCAACTTGTTTCTTTTTATTCCTTGCAGTAGACCTGACAACTTTGCAATTACAAGTCCTATTAAAAAATGCATACTTTTGTCACATTCATCAATTGTTTGAAAATAGCTATTTACAAACTAGTCATAGGAATTTGATCCAATTATGGCAAAATTGCTATGAGCATAATCAGTAGACTCTGTAAGTAAAAAGTGATTAAAAAAATGTTGGATTTTTATTTTTCTGATTGGTCCATTTTCCCATTATATCATTGTGGCCATGCCATAAATGACCTTTATTGCTATAACTCATAAACCATGTAAGTGATCAACTCCCAATTTGAAAGCCTTTTATATCCTGAAGTCCTTGTGAGGTATGCCAAGTTTGGTTCAAATTGGCCTGTTGGGGGTGCTACAGTACCCAAAAACCTAAGAAATCATAAAAACTCATGCAGCAATCTTGTTATGCAGAATACAGACAAGTAATGGGGCTTGTATGATTCAGATCAATGAGGTCTATAACATTGCAATTACATCTCATAACAAAAAGTGCACTGCCTGACCAGAAATGAACCTTTTAATTCACCAACATGTCATATTGCATTACTGAGAATAATGAGATATCAGTATGGTAGTACTTGGGCTCCATCTAGTGGCCAAACACCAGAACTGACTGAAAACTATTACATGAAACACCACACAAACACACACAAAGCTGATCTCAGCATGTGATTTAGTTCTGTGATCTGACTCAATTTCCCAATACACATTATTTTGATCCTTTTGGGCCTTTAGTGCCCTAATTGTACCTTTTTTTGCACATTGATTTATTTGTGCATTTTTTTCCACTCAAATAGCTTCTTTTCACATTTAGGGTCTAAAGGACCTTTTGGGCCTCTGCCTATTGAGGCCAAGAGGCCTATTCGTGTGTGAACCCGCCAATTGCCGCTTGCGGCTATATTTATTATTATTTTTCTCCGCATAAAACGCATACTGCAGCCTAGACCGTAAGGCCCAGAAACACCAAAGTTGGCAGAATGGTGTAGTCTCTTTGCAGGACCACGCTTAAGTACAGAGGCCTAAATTGGCCTGATGGTGGCGCTATAGCGCAGTTTTTTGCATTTTGGCCCATATCTCCCACACCGTAGGTCCTAGAAAGAAAATTCCACTTCTGATGGATTCCTTGGCTCAAGCCAAAAACAATGGTACAAAAATTATTAAGCTCCGCCTACTTAGATTTTTTGCTAATTTGCATAATATGCAAAACCTACTTTTTTATACTAGTCCCTGGTTTTTCATCTGATCACCACAATCTTGGTGTCAAAATATTCACAAGAATCTCATTATCAAGGAACATCAACAAAACTGTGACATTGGTATACAGTCTGGTTGTCACATGTCAATCAATAGCTCTGAGGCGTGGCCAAATTGACTTCAGCAGCTATATCTCAGCAATGCTTTGACCTATCTTTATGAAAATTTATCAGTTGTTAGGGCACATGACTCAGAGGTCACAGGTCAAAGCTGGCCACGATTGTCCAATAGGGGGCGCTATAACATGGGGAAATTTGTTTCTCAGAAACCATTAGTCACATCAAGCCCAAACTTTACAGGCATCATCAGGGGCCCAAGTGGTATCAAGGCACACAATGATGACCTCATCACTCAAAAAACATGGCCGCCATGAGCCAATTAATTTTTATTTGAATTAATTGGCCATTTGACAGACTTACCATTGGCCAATCAACATGAAACCTCATCACTGTGCATATCCCAGGACTATGTGTCATACTGTGCAGTGTTGAAACATTTGGCCACTAGGTGGCGCTATTTGTGAAAATCATGCATAACTCCTCCAAATTTTCACTTAGGAACATGCAACTTGTTTCTTTTTATACCTTGCAGTAGACCTGACAACTTTGCAATTACAAGTCCTATTAAAAAATGCATACTTTTGTCACATTCATCAATTGTTTGAAAATAGCTCTTTAAGAACTAGTCCTAGGAATTTGATCCAATGATGGCAAAAATGGCATAGGCATAATCTGTAGACACTGTAGTTAACTAAATATGGAAAAAATGTTGCATTTATATTTTTCTGATTGGTCAATTTTTCCATTATATCCTTCTGGCCATGCCATAAATGACCTTTATTGCAATAACTCATAAACCATGTAAGTGATCAACTCCCAATTTGAAAGGCTTTTATACACTGAGGTCCTTGTGAGGTAGGCCACGTTTGGTTCACATTGGCCTGTCGGGGGCGCTACAGTACCCAAAAACCTAAGAAATCATAAAAACTCATGCAGCAATGCTGTTATGCAGAATACAGACAAGTAATGGGGCTTGTATGATTCAGATCAATGAGGTCTATAACATTGCAATTACATCTCATAACAAAAAGTGCACTGCCTGACCAGAAATGAACCTTTTATTTCACCAAAATGTCCTATTACATTACTGAGATTAATGAGATATCAGTATGGTAGTACTTGGGCTCCATCTAGTGGCCAAACACCAGAACTGACTGAAAACTATTGCTCACATGAAACACCACACAAACACACACAAAGCTGATCTCAGCATGTGATTTAGTTCTGTGATCTGAATCATTTTGCCAATACACATTATTTTGATCCTTTTGGGCCTTTAGTGCCTCAGTTGAATTGAATGTTTTGTCACATTGATTTACTTATGCATTTTTTCCACTCAAACAGCTTCTATTCACTTTTGGGTCTAAAGGACCTATTGGGCTTCTTTTTGCCTGTTGAGGCCAAGAGACCAATTTGTTAGTCTAAAAGACCTTTTGGGCTTTTTTGCCTTTTTTTGTGTGAACCCGCCAATCGCCGCTTGCGGCTATTTAGGGTTCACACACATAGTGTGGGAACCCTATTGTAATTGTTAGGATTTTTCTTCTTTCTTTCTTTCTTATTATTAGGGTTCACACACGTAGTGTGGGAAACCTATTGTAATTGCTCGAATTTTTCTTCTTTTTTTTTCTTCTTATTATTATTATTATTTTTCTCCGCATAAAACGCATACTGCAGCCTAAACCGTAAGGCCCAGGGAGACCAAACTTGGCAGACTGGTGTAGTCTGTTTGCGGGACCGTGCTTAAGCACAGAGACCCACATTGGCCTGATGGTGGCGCTATAGCGCACCATTTTGCGTTTTGGTCCATATCTCCCAAACCGTAGGGCCTAGAAACAAAATTCCACTTCTGATGGATTCCTTGGCTCAAGCCAAACAAAAAAGCCTCAAGAACCATTAAGCTCCGCCTACTTAGATTTTTTGCTAATTTGCATAATATGCAAAACCTACTTTTTTATACTAGTCCCTGGTTTTTCATCTGATCACCACAATCTTGGTGTCAAAATATTCACAAGAATCTCATTATCAAGGAACATCAACAAAACTGTGACATTGGTATACAGTCTGGTTGTCACATGTCAATCAATAGCTCTGAGGCGTGGCCAAATTGACTTCAGCAGCTATATCTCAGCAATGCTTTGACCTATCTTTATGAAAATTTATCAGTTGTTAGGGCACATGACTCAGAGGTCACAGGTCAAAGCTGGCCACGATTGTCCAATAGGGGGCGCTATAACATGGAGAAATTTGTTTCTCAGAAACCATTAGTCACATCAAGCCCAAACTTTACAGGCATCATCAGGGGCCCAAGTGGTATCAAGGCACACAATGATGACCTCATCACTCAAAAAACATGGCCGCCATGAGCCAATTAATTTTTATTTGAATTAATTGGCCATTTGACAGACTTACCATTGGCCAATCAACATGAAACCTCATCACTGTGCATATCCCAGGACTATGTGTCATACTGTGCAGTGTTGAAACATTTGGCCACTAGGTGGCGCTATTTGTGAAAATCATACATAACTCCTCCAAATTTTCACTTAGGAACATGCAACTTGTTTCATTTTATACCTTGCAGTAGACCTGACAACTTTGCAATTACAAGTCCTATTAAAAAATGCATACTTTTGTCACATTCATCAATTGTTTGAAAATAGCTCTTTAAGAACTAGTCCTAGGAATTTGATCCAATGATGGCAAAAATGGCATAGGCATAATCTGTAGACACTGTAGTTAACTAAATAAGGAAAAAATGTTGCATTTTTATTTGTCTGATTGGTCAATTTTTCCATTATATCCTTCTGGCCATGCCATAAATGACCTTTATTGCTATCACTCATAAACCATGTAAGTGATCAACTCCCAATTTGAAAGGCTTTTATAGACTGAGGTCCTTGTGAGGTAGGCCAAGTTTGGTTCAAATTGGCCTGTCGGAGGCGCTACAGTACCCAAAAACCTGAGAAATCATAAAAACTCACGCAGCAATCTTGTTATGCAGAATACAGACAAGTAATGGGGCTTGTATGATTCAGATCAATGAGGTCTATAACATTGCAATTACATCTCATAACAAAAAGTGCACTGCCTGACCAGAAATGAACCTTTTAATTCACCAAAATGTCATTGCATTACTGAGATTAATGAGATATCAGTATGATAGTACTTGGGCTCCATCTAGTGGCCAAACACCGAAACTGACTGAAAACAATTGCTCACATGAAACACCACAAAAACGCACACAAAGCTGATCTCAGCATGTGATTTAGTTCTGTGATCTGAATCATTTTGCCAATACACATTATTTTGATCCTTTTGGGCCTTTAGTGCCTCAGTTGAATTGAATGTTTTGTCACATTGATTTACTTATGCATTTTTTCCACTCAAACAGCTTCTATTCACTTTTGGGTCTAAAGGACCTATTGGGCTTCTTTTTGCCTATTGAGGCCAAGAGGCCAATTTGTTGGTCTAAAAGACCCTTTGGGCTTTTTTGCCTTTTTGTGTGTGAACCCGCCAATCGCCGCTTGCGGCTATATTTAGGGTTCACACACGTAGTGTGGGAAACCTATTGTTATTGTTAGGTTTTTTCTTCTTTCTTATTATTATTATTATTTTTCTCCGCATAAAACGCATACTGCAGCCTAAACCGTAAGGCCCAGGGAGACCAAACTTGGCAGACTGGTGTAGTCTGTTTGCGGGACCGTGCTTAAGTACAGACACCCAAATTGGCCTGATGGTGGCGCTATAGCGCAGCATTTTGCGTTTGGGTTCATATCTCCCACCCCGTAGGTCGTAGAAACAAAATTCCACTTCAGGTGCATTCCTTGGCTCCAGACAAACAAAAAAGCCTCAAGAACCATTAAGCTCCGCCTACTTAGATTTTTGCTAATTTGCATAATATGCAAAACCTTCTTTTTCATACTAGTCCCTGGTTTTTCATCTGATCACCACAATCTTGGTGTCAAAATATTCACAAGAATCTCATTATCAAGGAACATCAACAAAACTGTGACATTGGTATACAGTCTGGTTGTCACATGTCAATCAATAGCTCTGAGGCGTGGCCAAATTGACTTCAGCAGCTATATCTCAGCATTGCTTTGACCTATCTTTATGAAAATTTATCAGTTGTTAGGGCACATGACTCAGAGGTCACAGGTCAAAGCTGGCCACGATTGTCCAAAAGGGGGCGCTATAACATGGGGAAATTTGTTTCTCAGAAACCATTAGTCACATCAAGCCCAAACTTTACAGGCATCATCAGGGGCCCAAGTGGTATCAAGGCACACAATGATGACCTCATCACTCAAAAAACATGGCCGCCATGAGCCAATTAATTTTTATTTGAATTAATTGGCCATTTGACAGACTTACCATTGGCCAATCAACATGAAACCTCATCACTGTGCATATCCCAGGACTATGTGTCATACTGTGCAGTGTTGAAACATTTGGCCACTAGGTGGCGCTATTTGTGAAAATCATGCATAACTCCTCCAAATTTTCACTTAGGAACATGCAACTTGTTTCTTTTTATACCTTGCAGTAGACCTGACAACTTTGCAATTACAAGTCCTATTAAAAAATGCATACTTTTGTCACATTCATCAATTGTTTGAAAATAGCTCTTTAAGAACTAGTCCTAGGAATTTGATCCAATGATGGCAAAAATGGCATAGGCATAATCAGTAGACACTGTAGTTAACTAAATATGGAAAAAATATTGCATTTTTATTTTTCTGATTGGTCAATTTTTCCATTATATCCTTCTGGCCATGCCATAAATGACCTTTATTGCTATAACTCATAAACCATGTAAGTGATCAACTCCCAATTTGAAAGGCTTTTATACACTGAAGTCCTTGAGTGAAATGTCTTTTATATCCTGAAGTCCTTGTGAAGTCCATGGTTGAATTGAATGTTTTGTCACATTGATTTACTTATGCATTTTTTCCACTCAAACAGCTTCTATTCACTTTTGGGTCTAAAGGACCTATTGGGCTTCTTTTTGCCTATTGAGGCCAAGAGGCCAATTTGTTGGTCTAAAAGACCCTTTGGGCTTTTTTGCCTTTTTTTGTGTGAACCCGCCAATCGCCGCTTGCGGCTATATTTATTATTATTATTTTTCTCCGCATAAAACGCATACTGCAGCCTAGACCGTAAGGCCCAGGGAGACCAAACTTGGCAGACTGGTGTAGTCTGTTTGCGGGACCGTGCTTAAGTACAGACACCCAAATTGGCCTGATGGTGGCGCTATAGCGCAGCATTTTGCGTTTGGGTTCATATCTCCCACCCCGTAGGTCCTAGAAACAAAATTCCACTTCAGGTGCATTCCTTGGCTCCAGACAAACAAAAAAGCCTCAAGAACCATTAAGCTCCGCCTACTTAGATTTTTTGCTAATTTGCATAATATGCAAAACCTACTTTTTTATACTAGTCCCTGGTTTTTCATCGCATTTCTTCAATCTTGGTGTCAAAATATTCAGAAGAATCTCATTATCAATAAATTTGAACAAAATTGTTACATTTGCATACAGTATCGTTGTGACATGTCAATCAATAGCTCTGAGGCGTGGCCAAATTTACTTCAGCAGCTATATCTCAGCAACGCTTTGACCAATCTTCATGAAAATTTATCAGTTGTTAGGGCACATGACTCGGAGGTCACAGGTCAAAGCTGGCCCAGATTGTCCAATAGGGGGCGCTATAACATGGGAAAAACTGTTTCTCAGAAACCATTAGTCACATCAAGCCAAAACTTTACAGGCATCATCAGGGGCCTAATTGGTATCAAGGCACACAATGATGACATCATCACTCAAAAAACATGGCCGCCATGAGCCAATTAATTTTGATTTGACCTAATTGGCCATTTGATAGACTTACCATAGGTTCATACACATGAAACTGACATGGTATGTTCATGTACACACCCTCTAAGACATACTCATGTTAGAAGGGAATTGCACCACTAGGTGGCACTATACTAGAAAATCCAGAATTTCTCCTACATATTTTCACTTATCAAGAAATGCTTGCATTCATATGATTGTATGCAGAATTCCTAGCAACTTTCTAATTACATGTGTTTTGCAAAAATGTACCACTTTGTCACTATTATCAAATATATATAACTTGTCATTTTCATACTAGTCCTAGCATTTTAACTCCATTACATTTAAATCGCACCTTGTAATACTCAGCAGACTCTGAAATGCTAAGATTAGCAAGAAAATCCTAAGGTTTTCACAAATTAATATTTTTCATATGCATCACAATGCTACCATCGTAACACATCAAATTCACAGTTCAATAACTATGCCATAGTATGTCTGATTGTTATGAAAATTGACATCCACATTCACATGACCATTGTGGTGCTGTGTGCCAAGTTTGAGCCAAATCCGTCCACAAACAGCTCTACAGTGAATATTTTCATTTTCCATACTGACCAGTGCAGGGAGGCATAGACAGCTGCTAAGACACGCACGTTCTCACACACGCTGCCCCCCTCCTCCACTCCCCCATGCTTCTAACACTTTACAACCCTTGGGCTCTCCCTCCCCCTCTCTCTCCTTCACATGCACTCACAAAAACAAAGGCCTCTCTGGCCTATAGGTTTCACATACACACTAATTCTAGCCATTACTACCAATTACCCAGTGACTAATATACAGATATTTAGCCTCTTTTTTCCACACACCCTCACATAGGACTTCCTATATGCTTCATATATACATTTCTCTAGCCATTTCCAACACACTAACTGATATTTAGCTTCATTTTTCCATCCACACTCTCAACACATGCCCTCTATACATCCTGAAATGACATAAGAGAGGACAGAGACATGTAATTCACATTTCACACACAACCTCTAAATAACTGCATGCTTTACTTATCATCAAACTCTTGTTAGGGTTCACACACGTAGTGTGGGAAACCTATTGTAATTGCTCGAATTTTTCTTTTTTCTTCTTATTATTAGGGGTCCAAGCACTGAAGGTGCTGGAACCCTATTGTATTTGTTCTGATTATTATTATTATTATTCTTTTTCTCCGCTAAAACGCGTTGTGCAGCCTAAACCGTAGCACCTACAGACTTCTCCTTTGGCCAACTTGTAGTACTCCTCTCCGCTACTCAGGCGCAACACGCCGGCCCGATCCGACCATAGGTGGCGCTATAGAGCGCAAAAAATTGTCACGCCTACACCGTATGTCATAAACAAAAAATTCCAATTGCATCTGATCAGTCTTCTTCCATTCTACAAAAAATACATTTGAACCCATAAGCTCCGCCCCTTACATGTCGAGCTAATTTGCATAATATGCAAATTTGCACACATTTTTGAGCGCGTACTAGTCCCTGGATTTTTCACATACATGCACATATGTGGCATCAAAACGTTCAGAAGAGTCTGAACTTTAATTATTATGGAGCCAAAGTGCACATTTCTGCACATGGGCGTGGCCACATGCATCACAAGTCAAGCGTAGAAAATTCCTTCGCCAAAAATGCACATATTCTGCTATATCTCAGGCATTCTTTCACGTATTCATACCAAATTTCACATACATGTACCTATTGGGTGTCTAGACCTGCACATGCATTTTGGCAGACATGCACACCTAGGTGGCGCTATAACGGCCAAAAAACTCTCCTGCCCACACCGATTGGCCAAATAACTCCAAACTTGGTACGCATCATCTATATGCACCTATGACACAGGTCCTTGATCTGCACCATCATATGTCCAATATGGCCACCGCTATCGACCAATCAGTTTTCAGTACACCTTTCACAAGCTTTGCATATGCCAATTTTTTTTCTGCCTTAAAACGCGTTGTGCAGCCTAAACCGTAAGACCTACAGACTTCTCCTTTGGCCAACTTGTAGTACTCCTCTCCGCTACTCAGGCGCAACACGCCAGCCCGATCCGACCATAGGTGGCGCTATAGCGCACAAAAACGCATGAAAAAGTTTAAACTGGTGTTTCTCCTAAACCGTATGTCCTAGAGACAAAATGTAAACTTCACCTGATCAGGCATGTGCTCATCTAAAAAAAGTTCCATTGAAGCCATATGCTCCGCCCCTTACATGTCGAGCTAATTTGCATAATATGCAAATTTGCACAAATTTTTGAGCACGTACTAGTCCCTGGATTTTTCACATACATGCACATATGTGGTATCCAGGCGC
The DNA here is from genome assembly GCF_052324685.1 of Brachyhypopomus gauderio. Classification (NCBI taxonomy): domain Eukaryota; kingdom Metazoa; phylum Chordata; class Actinopteri; order Gymnotiformes; family Hypopomidae; genus Brachyhypopomus; species Brachyhypopomus gauderio. The sequence continues at coordinate 8,140,463 of NC_135212.1, forward strand.
TCACAAGAGTCTGAACTTTAATTGTTATGGAGCCAAAGTGCACATTTCTGCACATGGGTGTGGCCACATGCATCACAAGTCAAGCGTAGAAAATTCCTTCGCCAAAAATCCACATATTCTGCTGTATCTCAGGCATACTTTCATGTATTCACTCCAAATTTCACACACATGTACCTATTGGGTGTCTAGACCGGTACATACATTTTGGCAGACATGCACACCTAGGTGGCGCTATAACGGCCAAAAAACTCTCCTGCCCACACCGATTGGCCAAATAACTCCAAACTTGGTACGCATCATCTATATGCACCTATGACACAGGTCCTTGACCTGCACCATCATATGTCCAATATGGCCGCCGCTATCGACCAATCAGCTTTCAGTTCACATTTCACAAGCTTATCATAAGCCAATCAACATGAAACTCACATATTATGTTCATCTACACACCCTCTAAGACATACTCAAGTATGATGGGAATTGCACCACTAGGTGGCGCTATACTAGAATTTCCTGAATTACCCCTACATCTTTCTTACACATGCACACACATGCAATGGCCTACCTATAGGTTTCATATACACATTGCTTCACCCATACCTACCCAGTGATTACAAACACATGCTTACGCATCTCAGGCGTGCCAGATGGTGCCCATACCCTGTGCTTGGACCCCGTAATTGCCGCTTGCGGCTATATTTATTATTATTTTTCTCCGCATAAAACGCATACTGCAGCCTAGACCGTAAGGCCCAGAGACACCAAACTTGGCAGAATGGTGTAGTCTCTTTGCGAGACCGTGCTAAAGTACAGAGACCCACATTGGCCTGATGGTGGCGCTATAGCGCACCATTTTGCGTTTTGGTCCATATCTCCCAAACCGTAGGGCCTAGAAACAAAATTCCACTTCTGATGGATTCCTTGGTTCAAGCCAAACAAAAAAGCCTCAAGAACCATTAAGCTCCGCCTACTTAGATTTTTTGCTAATTTGCATAATATGCAAAACCTACTTTTTTATACTAGTCCCTGGTTTTTCATCCGATCACCACAAGCTTGGTATCAAAATGTTCAGAAGAATCTCATTATCAATATTCCTGGAAAAAATTGTGACATTTGCATAAAGTGTCGTTGTGACATGTCAATCAATAGCTCTGGGGCGTGGCCAAATTTACTTAAACAGCTATATCTCAGCAACGCTTTGACGGATCTTCATAAAATTTTAACAGTTGTTAGGGCACATGACTCCGAGGTCATAGGTCAAAGCTGGCCACGATTGTCCAATAGGGGGCGCTATAACATGGGAAAAACTGTTTCTCAGAAACCATTAGTCACATCAAGCCAAAACTTTACAGGCATCATCAGGGGCCCAAGTGATATCAAGACACACAATGATGACATCATCACTCAAAAAACATGGCCGCCATGAGCCAATTAATTTTTATTTGAATTAATTGGCCATTTGACAGACTTACCATTGGCCAATCAACATGAAACCTCACCGCTGTGCATATCTCAGGACTATGTGTCATGCTGTGCAGTTTTAAAACATTTGGCCACTAGGTGGCGCTATTTGTGAAAATCATGCATAACTCCTCCAAATTTTCACGTAGGAACATGCAACTTGTTTCTTTTTATTCCTTGCAGTAGACCTGACAACTTTGCAATTACAAGTCCTATTAAAAAATGCATACTTTTGTCACATTCATCAATTGTTTGAAAATAGCTCTTTAAGAACTAGTCCTAGGAATTTGATCCAATGATGGCAAAAATGGCATAGGCATAATCTGTAGACACTGTAATTAACTAAATATGGAAAAAATGTTGCATTTTTATTTGTCTGATTGGGCAATTTTTCCATTATATCCTTCTGGCCATGCCATAAATGACCTTTATTGCTATAACTCATAAACCATGTAAGTGATCAACTCCCAATTTGAAAGGCTTTTATACACTGAGGTCCCTGTGAGGTAGGCCAAGTTTGGTTCAAATTGGCCTGTCGGAGGCGCTACAGTACCCAAAAACCTGAGAAATCATAAAAACTCACGCAGCAATCTTGTTATGCAGAATACAGACAAGTAATGGGGCTTGTATGATTCAGATCAATGAGGTCTATAACATTGCAATTACATCTCATAACAAAAAGTGCACTGCCTGACCAGAAATGAACCTTTTAATTCACCAAAATGTCATTGCATTACTGAGATTAATGAGATATCAGTATGATAGTACTTGGGCTCCATCTAGTGGCCAAACACCGAAACTGACTGAAAACAATTGCTCACATGAAACACCACACAAACGCACACAAAGCTGATCTCAGCATGTGATTTAGTTCTGTGATCTGAATCATTTTGCCAATACACATTATTTTGATCCTTTTGGGCCTTTAGTGCCTCAGTTGAATTGAATGTTTTGTCACATTGATTTACTTATGCATTTTTTCCACTCAAACAGCTTCTATTCACATTTTGGGGTCTAAAGGACCTTTTGGGCCTCTGCCTATTGAGGCCAAGAAGCCTATTTGTGTGTGAACCCGCCAATTGCCGCTTGCGGCTATATTTATTATTATTATTATTATTTTTCTCCGCATAAAACGCATACTGCAGCCTAAACCGTAAGGCCCAGGGAGACCAAACTTGGCAGACTGGTGTAGACTGTTTGCGGGACCGTGCTAAAGTACAGAGACCCACATTGGCCTGATGGTGGCGCTATAGCGCAGCATTTTGCGTTTTGGTCCATATCTCCCACCCCGTAGGTCCTAGAAACAAAATTCCACTTCAGGTGCATTCCTTGGCTCTAGACAAACAAAAAAGCCTCAAGAACCATTAAGCTCCGCCTACTTAGATTTTTTGCTAATTTGCATAATATGCAAAACCTACTTTTTTATACTAGTCCCTGGTTTTTCATCGGATTTCTTCAATCTTGGTGTCAAAATATTCAGAAGAATCTCATTATCAATAAATTTGAACAAAATTGTTACATTTGCATACATTGTCGTTGTGACATGTCAATCAATAGCTCTGAGGCGTGGCCAAATTTACTTCAGCAGCTATATCTCAACAATGCTTTGACCTATCTTTATGAAAATTTATCAGTTGTTAGGGCACATGACTCAGAGGTCACAGGTCAAAGCTGGCCACGATTGTCCAATAGGGGGCGCTATAACATGGGGAAATTTGTTTCTCAGAAACCATTAGTCACATCAAGCCCAAACTTTACAGGCATCATCAGGGGCCCAAGTGGTATCAAGGCACACAATGATGACCTCATCACTCAAAAAACATGGCCGCCATGAGCCAATTAATTTTTATTTGAATTAATTGGCCATTTGACAGACTTACCATTGGCCAATCAACATGAAACCTCATCACTGTACATATCCCAGGACTATGTGTCATACTGTGCAGTGTTGAAACATTTGGCCACTAGGTGGCGCTATTTGTGAAAATCATACATAACTCCTCCAAATCTTCACTTAGGAACATGCAACTTGTTTCATTTTATACCTTGCAGTAGACCTGACAACTTTGCAATTACAAGTCCTATTAAAAAATGCATACTTTTGTCACATTCATCAATTGTTTGAAAATAGCTCTTTAAGAACTAGTCCTAGGAATTTGATCCAATGATGGCAAAAATGGCATAGGCATAATCTGTAGACACTGTAGTTAACTAAATAAGGAAAAAATGTTGCATTTTTATTTGTCTGATTGGTCAATTTTTCCATTATATCCTTCTGGCCATGCCATAAATGACCTTTATTGCTATCACTCATAAACCATGTAAGTGATCAACTCCCAATTTGAAAGGCTTTTATATACTGAGGTCCTTGTGAGGTAGGCCAAGTTTGGTTCAAATTGGCCTGTCGGAGGCGCTACAGTACCCAAAAACCTGAGAAATCATAAAAACTCACGCAGCAATCTTGTTATGCAGAATACAGACAAGTAATGGGGCTTGTATGATTCAGATCAATGAGGTCTATAACATTGCAATTACATCTCATAACAAAAAGTGCACTGCCTGACCAGAAATGAACCTTTTAATTCACCAAAATGTCATTGCATTACTGAGATTAATGAGATATCAGTATGATAGTACTTGGGCTCCATCTAGTGGCCAAACACCGAAACTGACTGAAAACAATTGCTCACATGAAACACCACACAAACGCACACAAAGCTGATCTCAGCATGTGATTTAGTTCTGTGATCTGAATCATTTTGCCAATACACATTATTTTGATCCTTTTGGGCCTTTAGTGCCTCAGTTGAATTGAATGTTTTGTCACATTGATTTACTTATGCATTTTTTCCACTCAAACAGCTTCTATTCACTTTTGGGTCTAAAGGACCTATTGGGCTTCTTTTTGCCTATTGAGGCCAAGAGGCCAATTTGTTGGTCTAAAAGACCCTTTGGGCTTTTTTGCCTTTTTTTGTGTGAACCCGCCAATCGCCGCTTGCGGCTATATTTATTATTATTATTTTTCTCCGCATAAAACGCATACTGCAGCCTAGACCGTAAGGCCCAGGGAGACCAAACTTGGCAGACTGGTGTAGTCTGTTTGCGGGACCGTGCTAAAGTACAGAGACCCACATTGGCCTGATGGTGGCGCTATAGCGCAGCATTTTGCGTTTTGGTCCATATCTCCCACCCCGTAGGTCCTAGAAACAAAATTCCACTTCAGGTGCATTCCTTGGCTCCAGACAAACAAAAAAGCCTCAAGAACCATTAAGCTCCGCCTACTTAGATTTTTTGCTAATTTGCATAATATGCAAAACCTACTTTTTTATACTAGTCCCTGGTTTTTCATCGGATTTGTTCAATCTTGGTGTCAAAATATTCAGAAGAATCTCATTATCAATAAATTTGAACAAAATTGTTACATTTGCATACAGTGTCGTTGTGACATGTCAATCAATAGCTCTGAGGCGTGGCCAAATTCACTTCAGCAGCTATATCTCAGCAATGCTTTGACCTATCTTTATGAAAATTTATCAGTTGTTAGGGCACATGACTCAGAGGTCACAGGTCAAAGCTGGCCACGATTGTCCAATAGGGGGCGCTATAACATGGGGAAATTTGTTTCTCAGAAACCATTAGTCACATCAAGCCCAAACTTTACAGGCATCATCAGGGGCCCAAGTAGTATCAAGGCACACAATGATGACCTCATCACTCAAAAAACATGGCCGCCATGAGCCAATTAATTTTTATTTGAATTAATTGGCCATTTGACAGACTTACCATTGGCCAATCAACATGAAACCTCATCACTGTGCATATCCCAGGACTATGTGTCATACTGTGCAGTGTTGAAACATTTGGCCACTAGGTGGCGCTATTTATGAAAATCATGCATAACTCCTCCAAATTTTCACTTAGGAACATGCAACTTGTTTCTTTTTATACCTTGCAGTAGACCTGACAACTTTGCAATTACAAGTCCTATTAAAAAATGCATACTTTTGTCACATTCATCAATTGTTTGAAAATAGCTCTTTAAGAACTAGTCCTAGGAATTTGATCCAATGATGGCAAAAATGGCATAGGCATAATCTGTAGACACTGTAGTTAACTAAATAAGGAAAAAATGTTGCATTTTTATTTGTCTGATTGGTCAATTTTTCCATTATATCCTTCTGGCCATGCCATAAATGACCTTTATTGCTATAACTCATAAACCATGTAAGTGATCAACTCCCAATTTGAAAGGCTTTTATACACTGAGGTCCTTGTGAGGTAGGCCAAGTTTGGTTCAAATTGGCCTGTCGGAGGCGCTACAGTACCCAAAAACCTGAGAAATCATAAAAACTCACGCAGCAATCTTGGTATGCAGAATGCAGACAAGTAATGGGGCTTGTATGATTCAGATCAATGAGGTCTATAACATTGCAATTGCATCTCATAACAAAAAGTGCACTGCCTGACCAGAAATGAACCTTTTAATTCACCAAAATGTCATTGCATTACTGAGATTAATGAGATATCAGTATGATAGTACTTGGGCTCCATCTAGTGGCCAAACACCGAAACTGACTGAAAACAATTGCTCACATGAAACACCACACAAACGCACACAAAGCTGATCTCAGCATGTGATTTAGTTCTGTGATCTGAATCATTTTGCCAATACACATTATTTTGATCCTTTTGGGCCTTTAGTGCCTCAGTTGAATTGAATGTTTTGTCACATTGATTTACTTATGCATTTTTTCCACTCAAACAGCTTCTATTCACTTTTGGGTCTAAAGGACCTATTGAGCTTCTTTTTGCCTATTGAGGCCAAGAGGCCAATTTGTTGGTCTAAAAGACCCTTTGGGCTTTTTTGCCTTTTTTTGTGTGAACCCGCCAATCGCCGCTTGCGGCTATATTTCTTTCTTATTATTCTTTGTCCCATTTTTTGACCTAAAACGTATTGTGCAGCCTAGACCGTAATGCCTAGAAACCCCAAACTTGGCAAAAAGGTTCAGTTACCTCCAAGGACCAGATTCCCATACAGGGACCCAAATTGGCCTGATGGTGGCGCTATAGCGGACCATATTGACTTTTTGTCCATATCTTCTACACCGTAGGTCCTAGAACCAAAATTCCAGTTCCTATACATTCCTTGACTAAATTCAATAGGACAATTAATATACAACCATTAAGCTCCGCCCACTTAGATTTCGAGTTAATTTGCATAATGTGCAAAATCACACACATCTTTGAGCGCGAACTAGTCCCTGGATTTTTCACATACATGCACATATGTGGTATCAAAACGTTCAGAAGAGTCTGAACTTTAAAATGTATCCAACAAAAATGCTAATTTCTTCACTACCTAGTCAGTATAAGCCAATCAAATGAGGGGGCGTAAATTCAATAGTAAATTTTGCGCATATGGAGCTCTAACTTAAGAAAACTTGCATGTAATGAGATGGCACTTCACAGACAGCTTCCCTGTGAGGGTCTGGGGCAGCTCGCAGAGGTTGCCATACCTCACCTGCTAGGGGGCGCTATAACATGCAAAAATTTGCCCCATGCACTCAGATTGGCCGATCCACATGAAACTTGACAGACATCATCTATGGGCCTCTGGAAACCAGGTCCTAAAGCAGACATGCCATACTTCCAAAATGGCTGACGTAATCGGCCAATCAGTGATCGGCACGCGTTTGACAGGCTTACAATTGGTCGATCTGCACGAAACCTCTTGGGTGTGGACAAGTGCACGCCCCCTATGACATAATCCAGCCGGGTGTCGATTGGCCACTGGGGGGCGCTATTGCAAAAAAAGCAAGTGTATCCCCTACATAATTCCACTTGGGAACATGCAATTGGACTCTTTTGATTCCTTGCAGTAGTGCGAACAACTTTCCCATTACATGTCCTATTAAAAAATGCACAGTTTATTTACAGTTAATAATAGTTTGAAATCATCACTTTTCATACTCCTCCTAGGATTTTCATACTATCATGTCAAGCAAAGTCTTATAATACTCTACAGAGTGTGAAATCAAAAAACAATCCAAAGATTTTGGATTTGAGGACACTTATACCTGCTAAATATTTTTTTAATGGACAGCATCGATACATATAATATTCATATTCTTAAAGCTCTTTCATATTTTACCCAATTCTGACCAAAATGCACAAGCCCATTCAGAATCCCATCCTGAACAAATTTGTCAAGTTTCATCTAAATCGGTTATCGTATGGCTCTACAGTGCAGTATTATATACAATGCATAAGAATGCATGTAAAGTCCCTCTGTCACCTTCTCCTTCTCACACGCACGCAAGCTGAAACTCACACTCTCAGTCTCTCTCACACTCTCACCCACATTCCCCCTCCCATCTCTGTGCCCTAAGTAAACATTGCTCTGGCTACCTAGATCTCTCTGTGTCTATTAACCAGGCACACACACATACAGGCGCAAGCAGGCCTTCCTATAGTATTCACAATGACACTTCCCTAGCCATACCCACCCATATCTCAGTGACTAACACATGCTTATACAAACTGATATTTGGCTTCTTTTTGTCTCTCACACAAACACACAGACACACACACCTTTATACCTATATGTATGTATAGTTTCTATGTATACTTATGTATGTATGTATTAGTATATGTTGTCATAGTTTGAATACATATTCTACCACACACACACACACACACACTTCTACCTAAATGTATGTATAGTTTGTATGCATATCTATAGTATATGTATAGTATATGTCAGTCATACCAGTGATGTCAGTCATATCAGACATGCCAGTCCAGTCATGTCAGTTATATCAGTCATGTCAGTGATGCCAGTCATGCCAGTCATGTTCTGCCAGTCATGTAAGTCATGTCATGCCAATCATTTCAGTCCAGTCATATCAGTCCTATCAGTCATGTCAGTCCAGTCATGTCAGTCAAATCTTCAAATCATTACAGTCATGCCAGTTATGTCAGTCATATCAGTCATGTTAATTTTGTTCGTCATGCCAGTGATGTCATTCCAGTCATGCCAGTCATATCAGTTATGTCAGTAATGCCAGTCATGTCAGGCTTTGCAGACTACATTCATACTTTGAATACACAGGCAGTCATGTTAGGCGTGCTACGTGTACAAGGAGTGAAATAACAACGCATAGTCTCTGGCTCCCTCAATCTCTCTCTGTCAGTAATATAGAGGCCCAATCATGTATAGACAAGTGCAGGCCTTCCTATACTGTTCACATAGATGCAGCTCTAGCCAGATGTGCTATTTTTGTGTCTCCCTTTCTGACACACGCAGATGTCATCACACTCTACATCTGTAGAGCACACACTGGCCAAACCCAAACAGCTTTTTTTCACTTTTAGGTCTAAAGGACCTTTTGGGCTTCCTTTTGCCTACTGAGGCCAAAATGCCTATTGGTGTGTGAACCCGCCAATCGCCGCTTGCGGCTATATTTAATATCTGGGGTTGTAGTGATATTGTGTCTTGATAAATATTCGCTGTGAAATGTTTTTTTTTTGTATATATACAAATATATTATATGTAGTATATGTACATGTAGTGTATATGACAGCTCTTAATGTCATATGGACAATATTACTATATTACTTACAGCAATAATATCATTACAAAGCCACATAGTGGCATAACAAAATAACTTAACAAACTTAACAACTTGACCCTGACAAAATACAGGGGAAAAACAACTGGAAAGCTACTGAAATCTACATTGTTCACTCAGTGAGTAACCGCTGCAGCTTTTCTTTTTTTCTCTCTCAGCTTTTCAGCGCCACCTTTACGTTTCGTAGTTTGTTTAGACCCTGGCTTAGACTGCTGCATCTTTACGGCAATGCGGACTTATTTTTTCATCAGCTGGCCCAGTCCACGGCCCGACTCGTTCATGTGTTTACAGGATCAGTCCGCGGCTGCACGATGAGCAGGTTTGCCTGACTGGAGCGGGGGAGAAGTAATAGACAACGTTAAACAGCAGCGTGACTCCTCCACGGGCTGAGTTAAACCACTGGCGGTCGGTGGCCCGGTGGCCCGGCGACCTACTAACCCATTGGCCCACCGGGGAAATCCCCGGTAGTAATGTATGCCAGTCCGCCCCTGCAGTCACAAGCTGTACCATAAAGTGCAAACAATTTTCAGTCCTATTGTCCAACGGACAACACTATGATAAGAATAAAGAAGTTTACAAAATATTAAAAAAACAAAATGCACAGAAAATTAAGTGCCCACAAGATACCACAAATTAAACTAAAATGCCACAGGATTCCACTACTCACAATAAAATGCCCGCAGGATCCCACATCAAAAATAATAAATGCTCATAGGATCCCACAATTTAAAAGTAAGTGCTCACAGGATCCAACTATTCAAAATACAGTGCCCATCGGATCCCACTATTCACAATAAAATGCCCACAGGATGCCACAACTCAAAATAAAATATAAAATGACCACAGGATCCCACATCTCAAAATAAAACAAAATGTTTTATTTTTTTTACAGGATTCCACTATTTAAAAACACTCACAGGATCCAACTATTCAAAATACAGTACCCACAGGATTCCACTTTTCACAATAAAATGTCCACAGGATCCCACAGAACCTGATAGATAGATAGAAGATTTAAAGATAGAACAATCTCATCCTTTTGGAAAAAAGTGCACCGGATTACAACCTGATTATGAGACAATGGACTGGGCGTGCGCAAGGCAAGGCCACGCATGTAACGTCGGGTGTACAACAAGTACACACCGCGTCAAAACCAAAAGGCTTTTAGTTCTGGGACTCAGAAGTTTAAATTTCTGCCCGCATTTAATTTTTCACCATCAATATGGGAGTGTCATGTATGGCCTCGCCCCCTCCCTTGGCTGTCACTCCGGGTTCCCTTGTGTCTGTGTCCCGTGCCTGTTTATCCCGCCCCACTCGTTTATCTCGTGATTCCCTTGTCTATTGCCACGCCCCCGTGTCATTGTTATCACCTGTTCCTTGTTTCAGTTCTATGTATTTAAGTCCCGTCATTCCCCAGTCTAGTCATCCGTGGTTTTGTTTGTCTTTGTATATCCTGTTTACGTGTCGCCTTGTTCATGCCAGTTACCCTGTCTGTAAGTACGTCTTGTTATTGCTGCCCAGTCGCCCTGTGTTATCTGTTAGTTTTGTTACTCTGCGTTTTACCCGTGTTTTTTTTCCAAGTCCTTAGTTATGTCAGTTCGTGTTTCGTGTCCGGATTGCTTGCCTGTTATGACCCCTGCCTGTTTTATCGACTCTGGTTTTGGTATTCCCTGTATTAAATCTCGCTCATCTCAGCATTTGTGTCCATCTCCTCGTTCCGAGGTGCGAGCCACGTTACAGTGAGTTGTGTGTTTACTCAGTAACGTGAGGGCGTTCTAATGTAGTGAAGTAAAAATTACTTAGGTCAAAGTTTACTCAAGTAAAAGTAAAAATTACATATTTCAAAAGCTACTCAGAAAATTACAAATTACTCATAAAAAGTACTCAATTACAGTAATGTGAGTAAATGTAATTAGTTACTTTCTACCCCTGGTTAAAATGTCAAACATACTTTCATGAATGTATTACACTTCTATGTGTTCTGACCATTTGCTATAGAACAGGATTTTCTCTCTTCAAAATGTATTTACATTTACACCATTAACCACAGCAATTTACATATGTGTCAGTATATAGTTATATGTACTGAGATATATAATCATTCTCCATCTGGGTCTGGTGACAGTTCCTGTTGGCTGCTGAATCTAGAATATCTGCCTCCTTCATTAAAAGGTGTGTGCCACACACAGAATCAACAATTAATCAGCACCACTCAACCCAGCACCCCTGATATAACTCTGGCTATTCACGAGACTTTTTTATTCTGTCCAATCAGTCAGCTCTGTGCTGTCTGCAGTCATGTCATGTCTGCTATACTGTGGAGGCTGGCGGAGATTTGTTGATGTTTGGCAAGACAACCTGCCTCTGGTACCGAACACAGCAGATCAAACCCATAGAAACAGCCTTAAAACCATTGTCATAGTGTTTGTGCTCTCCACTCTTTACCCAGTTTGCTAATGCATTCAGTTACAATTATGTATGAAAAGAGTTATATAAAAAACTTAAAGACCTCTCTTTAGCACAGAGGACAATAACCTCAAGGTCAGCAAGACAACCACATGGAGCACTGTATCTTGTAAAGCCCTCGGTTGCCTCTACTGCTCTGCCACCTACACCGTCCTGCTCTCTCTGTGTAGCAGGAGGGGCAGATATGGCAGTGAGGCCTCATGAACGTGCTACACCCCACTGCATCGCCCCACTCACACTCCACCTCTCACAGGTGTGGAGTGTGTGTAGTGTGGAGTGTGTGTAGACGGAGCAGAAATGCCCTGGGTGAGCATGATAGCAGAGCTGCACACAAAGCAGAGAGCACCCTGTGAGGAGCAGTGACTCCATCTCAGCGACCTCCACCTCACTGACTACACCTCAGTGACCTCCACCTCACTGACTCCACCTCAGTGACCTCCACCTCACTGACTACACCTCAGTGACCTCCACCTCACTGACTCCACCTCAGTGACCTCCACCTCAGTGACCTCCACCTCACTGACTACACCTCAGTGACCTCCACCTCACTGACTCCACCTCAGTGACCTCCACCTCACTGACTACACCTCAGTGACCTCCACCTCACTGACTCCACCTCAGTGACCTCCACCTCAGTGACCTCCACCTCACTGACTCCACCTCACTGACTACACCTCAGTGACCTCCACCTCACTGACTCCACCTCACTGACCTCCACCTCACTGACTCCACCTCAGTGACCTCCACCTCACTGACTACACCTCAGTGACCTCCACCTCAGTGACTCCACCTCAGTGACTCCACCTCAGTGACCTCCACCTCACTGACTCCACCTCAGTGACCACCATCTCAGTGACCTCCACCTCACTGACTACACCTCAGTGACCTCCACCTCACTGACTCCAGCTCAGTGACCTCCACCTCACTGACTCCACCTCAGTGACTCCACCTCAGTGACCTCCACCTCACTGACTACACCTCAGTGACCTCCACCTCACTGACTCCAGCTCAGTGACCACCATCTCAGCGACCTCCACCTCACTGACTACACCAGCAGCAGCAGATCTTACTCAGAGGAATGATTGTCCTTTAACAAGCACAACTGGTTTTATGTGATGACTGGACCCTTTCAAAATGGCACAAATTGTATATCTGTAATTGCATCAGTTCTCTTTGATTCATTTATCACAACTGCGTCCATTAAGCCAGGATTCCATAAAGATTTTTCTTTTCACTTTGGGAAATTGTTTCACACATGCAGAGATTGTGTTTTAGTCAGCAGTCTCTGAAGATGTTACAGATGATAAAAGCATTAACGGCATTATGTTAAAGTCACATATCTCTGCACAGGCTGAGATAAACTTCAAGGATCACATCACAGAGATAATTAAACCACACCGGGTTACTTCTTCCATTCTCCTGTGAAGCTTCTGTAAGTGCAATGCATGTCACCCTCTTAAAAGAGCCCACGTTGCTAACAAGCCCAGAGGAGAACTGGGGATTTTACAAGTGTTGCATTGTATGCTCATTAACAAGGTGTTAAAGCCTAAACAGTCACAGATAAAAAAGTCTGTGAGAAACTAAAGAAACACACGGACAACCAAACAACTAAAAAAACACATGGACAACCAAACAACTACAGAAATACAGATAACTAAACAACTAAAGAAACACACAGACAACTAAACAATTTAATAAATAAGTTAATAAACAACTAAAGAGTCACGTGGTATGAAGGATTTATCTGATTCATTCAAATTTTAATGATATTCTTTTCTTATAAAACTTGGTTTAAAGTGCAAAATTGTAATCACTAAATTTTATGTACAAATTTACATAAACCTTTGTGTATTCTCCTCACTTTATTCTCCTGAGTTCTGACACCCTCATGGATCTGGGGAGATGTTTTAGGAACTGATGAGAAATACTATGCAGATTACATAGTATAATCTGCTGCTATAATCCCCCTCCAACCACCTCAAATCAGTTATATGGACTTACACTGCATGTGCCGCATACCTGAATGATTGTGATGCTTGTGGACATTTGAGCATTACATGTATTCTGTTTTATTCTAAGCAGTTAGCCTGATTCAAACAGCCTGAGTCAAAGGACCTATGGCCTATGTCATAAAATCAATAATATAGCACCTGCTATTTTATATTTCACCAGAAGATGGCAGTAGACCTGGCACGCACAAGTAGTCCTCGCCACAATGTCCCCCCATTCCCGGTCCTCCCCACCTTTACTTATTAAATAATGGTCGGCCCTCCCGCAGTTTTATTTTATCCAAACTGGCCCTCATTGCAAAAAGTTTAGACACCCATGGTCTAACATTTAGTAAACATTGTTTACAGTATCAGCATCGCTAAGCAGCTTACCTGGCCTAGGCCTCATAGTTCTGCTAGTTCTAATAGCAAGGATTCAAAATTATTAGCATTAGCAAGCAAATATTATGAATCAAGTTGACAATGTAATGAATGTTAAATTCAGTATCTTGCAATTAAAGCAAAAATTGGAGATTAAATGTTTGGGATCCCAGAGTCATTTCTCAGTCAGTGTGTAATGCTGGAGGCATCATGGAGTGAGTAGGAGGTAGACACGAACACTGAAAGGAGCAGATTTATTAGGAGCAAATCCAGACTCGTTATCATTATCACAGTCCAAGGTTGAGTAGCCAGGTAATTCAGAGGGAGATACGTGATTTACATGAATCACGGGGGTTAAATGTTTTTATAATCTTACAAGAACAATTCACATAAACATAAACCGGGCTGTAATACTGACATACAGACATGAGAACTCACTGACCTGAACAGCAGGACATTTTTTTTCGTGGGGACGTAGGTCAGGTTGCTTCAGTGCGGTTTGAGCCGTTTGTGTCTCAGCGGCTACAAACCAGAGACAGCAAATCTCCAGGCACTGTGGGTACAGGTTATTCTCCACAGGATAGGAAGGTCATTGTGGACATTGGGTACACCCACTCCAGGTACAAGGTCTCCTCCAGACCTCCCCTGTAAAAATGTGGGGAGTGCTGGAGTGTCTCCATGGCTGCAGGTACCCCGGACACTGTCTCCACGGCTGCAGCAGTTCCTGAGGCCCGCCAGATGCCTGTTTGCGTTCCAGAGGCCCGAGAGGGGCCTGCTACTGTTCCTGAGACCTTCCAAAGGCCTGTTCCAGATGCCCTTTAGCAACCTCCAGAAGCTGCCTGTCCTGCTCCAGAGGCCTGTCCCAAGGCCCGTCATAAACCTGAAGTGGCCGTCCGGCCTGCTCCAAGGTCTCCGTTTGGGCCTACAGAGGCCATCTGGACTACTCAAGAGCAGAGCCGGAGTGGCTAATCGGGAGATTCGGGAGGATTCCCAATGGGCCGGCTCATGACAATCTCTAGTTTGGGCCGATTTGGAGGGAAAAATAATTTTGGGCCGGATTTGGGCATGAAACTCCCGGGCTGAAAAAGTTGCCCACTCCAGCCCTGCTCAAGAGACTCTGATTATGTCCAAAATGCTTGATGTATGAATCCATTTCTATATTCCCGGACCCCATCCCAGGTTTGGTATTAGTCTCAGTTAGTCTTCTCATGCCCTTTCCTGTATCTGTTCTTGTGCCTGTTCCTGTGTCTGGTGTCATGGTTTGTGTTCCTGTTGTCATGTCCATTCCCTGTTATGTTTTCATCTTGTCCCAGTGCCCATTTCTGTTGAGTATAACATATTCACCTTGGTTTTTGTCGCCTCTCACGTCACCTGTCCAGTCTCTCTTAGCCCTGTTCTCTAGTCTGGTCCTAGAGCTGCATTGTCCTTCCCTGGTCCCTTTCTACAAGCCTCTGCTCCAACATTGTTTCGTGACCCGGCCCCTGTCTCATTGACTCCTGTGTTCCCACGCTCTGGGTCAGTGTTTTCTGGTTGTGTTCTTGTGTCTAGTTCCATGTCTGGTCTTGTTCCCAGGTCTCCTATGCCTTTGTTCCCTAGTCTGGCTACCCCCATGTTTTTTGCACTTTTTTTGTTTCTCCCACTATTGCTCATCATGTTCTTTACCTGATTCTGTCTTTCATGTCTAGGGTTCTGTCATGTTTCTTTCTGTCTGACACATCTGTCTCCATTTCCCTCCTGTCCTGTCTGTCAAATCTTTGTTTTCCAATTCCATGTGCTTCTGTTTACTGTCCAGTCTTCCCTGTGTAGTTATTGTAACAATATAGGCTTACACAATACTGGAGGCGGACACAAGTGTGGAGAGGTCCAGGGTTGCCAACTCTCACGCATTGAGTGTGAGACACATGTATTTGACTGTCTTCATGCGCTCTCATGCCATCAGAATAGTATATACTATGCATAAGTGCATAGTACACAGTTTAGGACATGGCCATGCACTCTGAGCCAAAACCAAATGGGGCAAACCTAAAAATGCAAAACATTAGTTATATTAATAATGTTAATAAACCTGCTAAGCATGTTAAGCTTTTAATTGTGTCAGCAGCAAATAACTGGAAAATGTCTCAGGTCACAGGCGTGCATTTTTTAATTCTTGTTGATTTTCTGAGCAATTATGAGTCATTATGATCATTAAATATAATTTTGGGTTTGGACCAAGTTTTGTCCCAGAAGGTGATCTGACTGCAGTGGAGTAGATTATATCTCACTTTATTTTTAACACATGATTTGTCTTTTAATGCTAAGAGTGAATTTAGCACAGGAGCATGTTGTACATATTACTACACTGTGTGAAAGCAGTTATAAGCAAATAAGGAAATGTCATTTTAAACTGCCACACTGGTATTTCTAGGGTTGGTAACAAACAATCCCCTCCTCCAAATAGCTAAGAAAAAACCTCACAACAATCCTTCATGTTTGTGCTTACATACTGCAATAACTGATTCTGTAACTGATGAATGTCTACAACTGCGTTTTAATTGAATCTGTAGGAGTCTACCCAGCATGGTAGGATGGTACCTAGCTCTGATACACACTACCTAGCACTACCTAACACCTACGCTTGAATAAGGTGCATATAAATCCCCATATACTGTACCATCATATTATATGTGCTCTTCAGCAAGATATTTTGGCAAACCATGTATGCTTCAGGCAGCTTATGTAGGAGTGAGTCCCTGTCCAATCTAAACTCCGCCACTAAAACATTGAGACATGTCCTGTATAATGTCAGCTTTCATCATGGCTACAAAGGCAGGATGATGTATCTCCAGCAATATTGTTAGGTTGCCTAATATACAAACTGAATCAGACCAGTGATGAGACACAAGGGGGTGAGTGTATTGTACAATTGCTTATAAACTACACTGTTGTGTAGAGATTAGCTTTGCCTCTTATATTCATCTATGTGAACTCAATGGCTAATTGCAGCAGCAACAAAAGCAGGTGTGTCTGCACTGCACTGTGGGTTTGTAACTGATTCCTACAGACAGCACTGCACTGTGGGTTTGTAACTGATTCCTACAGACAGTACTGCACTGTGGGTTTGTAACTGATTCCTACAGACAGTACTGCACTGTGGGTTTGTAACTGATTCCTACAGACAGCACTGCACTGTGGTTTTGTAACTTATTTCTACAGACAGCACTGCACTGTGGGTAAGTAACTCATTCCTACAGACAGCATTGCACTGTGGGTAAATAACTGATTCCTACAGACAGCACTGCACTGCGGGTAAGTAACTGATTCCTACAGACAGCATTGCACTGTGGGTAAATAACTGATTCCTACAGACAGCACTGCACTGTGGGTAAGTAACTGATTCCTACAGACAGTACTGCACTGTGGGTTTGTAACTGATTCCTACAGACAGCACTGCACTGTGGGTACGTAACTGATTCCTACAGACAGTACTGCACTGTGGGTAAATAACTGATTCCTACAGACAGCACTGCACTGTGGGTAAGTAACTGATTCCTACTGACAGCACTGCACTGTGGGTAAGTAACTGATTCCTACAGACAGCACTGCACTGTGGGTTTGTAACTGATTCCTACAGACAGTACTGCACTGTGGGTTTGTAACTGATTCCTACAGACAGCACTGCACTGTGTGCAAGTAACTGATTCCTACAGACAGCACTGCACTGTGGGTAAATAACTGATTCCTACAGACTGCACTGCACTGTGGGTAAATAACTGATTCCTATAGACAGCACTGCACTGTGGGTTTGTAACTGATTCCTACAGACTGCACTGCACTGTGGGTAAATAAGTGATTCCTATAGACAGCACTGCACTGTGGGTTTGTAACTGATTCCTACAGACTGCACTGCACTGTGGGTAAATAACTGATTCCTACAGACTGCACTGCACTGTGGGTAAATAACTGATTCCTATAGACAGTACTTTACTGTGGGTAAGTATACCTATCCCTATAACCCCACCCCTATTACATTACACAGGGCTAACCCCACCCCTATTACATTAAACAGGGCTAACTCCACCCCTATTACATTAGAACAGTGCTAAGACGATCCCTATTATTTTATTATTATATATTACATTATATTATATTATTATTCAGAAGATCATTGGTTGCCCTCTCCCCTCCCTGATGGACATCTAAACATCACGCTGCCTCAGAAGAGCAAAGAATATTATCGAGGACAGCAACCCTCTGTACTAACCCTCACACTAACCCCAACCCTACAGTGTTAAAATGGCCTCAGGTCTGGGAATCAAACCCATGACTCTCTGGTCACAAGACCAGTTCCCTACCACCAGGCCATGACTGCCCCAGACAGTTAGACAGGAATAATTGTACTGAGTTAGACAGGAAAAGGACTAGAAGGCTATTGGTGAGTTTGAAAGAGGACTTCTACTGCTTTACATGTGCTTTCTCCCTCAAAAATCTACTTTACGGTAAATTAGGACTATAATTACATTATTACATAATTTTACAGAACCCCATTACCCCCCCCCACCGCACCTCTCTCTCTCTCTCTCTCTCTCAAATTTATCTTTAGGGCAGGATTAGCATAACTGGATTTTTTCTGGAAGAGACAGACAAATGTTTCCTTTCATTCAGGCGAACTGTCTAAACAGAGGACATATTAAATTGCCGAGAGTCCACACGCGAGGACCAGCACAAGGACACTGTATCGCGAGCCGCACATCTCTTTCCTTCATGCTCAAATGTTCAGACGTCGATATGAAAGAAGATCACCATGTCTCCTGACGCTCCATTTAAAGGAATCCAACTCATTTGTCCTGCAGGTTCATCTGAGAAGGTGGATTACGCACCAGCACGCGGGGCTAACATGAATGACATTCTCAGTGAAACCGGAGCCCTACGGAGCCTGCTCGTCTCCGCGTGGCTGACAGCTTTGTGTCTTGGTTTTTTGTAAGCGGAACTTTTCGTGTCACGAAATGGCACATGGATAGACACGAATCACAAAAGAACGACTAGTTCTGTCAGGACCTGAGCTCCTGTGATGTGGAACGACATCTATTAGAACAGTAGCTCTGAGGATGACTGATTAGTGGACCGAACCGGCGTCAAAGCTGTCTAAACGCAATATACAGAATATACAAAAGTCGAATAAGAATTATGTGTGGTGTTTCATGAATTCCACATGAGGTCTCCGCAATAGCGCGCGTTGTTGGACATGAACGAATAACACTTTCAACAGCACTTCAGCATCTCACCAGCCGGTACCTCGGAGGAGAGACATGAGGCGCTTTCTGCGGCTTTCTCTAAATTTACCGAACATGATCGGATCCACAGCCCAGTCGCACAGGGGCCATGAGTGTAGATAACTTTTACATTATGGATTCAAGCAAACGTTTGGTTAGTTTTATGCAGTGTCTTTTTTCGAAGACTCTGGGTGGGTCGAGGTTTTAATTTATTGTAACGCTCCTGAAATTCAGAGGACTTTTAAGGAGCATCTGTTACTTACTTCTAAACAAGCCCCTTTACGCCATTAGAGCTGATCAAACCCCACATACTTATGGGAATAAAACACTCCTCTCGATGTTTGCTCCTACGGAGAAAAATGGCGGATTCGGAGGGTACTGAGGTAAGTCCCGTAGTAGAGTCGACAGAATAGTTCTGAGTGTTATCACGCAACGATATGTTTAATAGTCAACTCAAACTGTGTTGCACATTAACATATTTCGAGTGTCACCATTTGTTTTTTTCGGTGTCTGGAAGAGGTTTGTCTACTTACCACACGTAACCCACAGACCAAAGAATAAATTTGCAACTAACACCTATACCCCGGCAAAGATGACTTATTTTAAATTACGATGTGGTGTTCGGTGTACATTTTTGCTGGTGTATGTTAACGTTCGTTGCTCTCATTAATAAACTGAAAAAATATACCTTTTGCCACTTATGGCATTTAACCTGAGAAAATGTGCCGGGTGTCAGGATGTGCGTTAAAGTAGTACGCAGAGCTCGAGCGCTGTCCTTGGTACTGCCAACACTCACGCTACACACGGGCGTAGCGGAACACATAACCCAAGTTGTAACATAAGGTATTATCATGTACTCCTTCAATGTCGCATTTCTGCTGACTACAGTAATCTATAATGAGGATGTTCACTAACATACTGATGTCCGATTTTTCTCACTGTTAAGCAAGGACTTTTTTTGCCTTTTTTCAACATAAGCCTTAAATTGTGTGTTATATGGTAATTGGTGACATGCCTGATGCTCAAAATCTAAATCTTCTCTGAATAACTGCTCACACCCGTTCACAGGATAGACACATGCTGTTCACTGAACTATTCAAATGATTACAGTGTGAAATTCTCCATATATATATGACAACAGGTGTTGTGAAAAGCGCTATACAAATATATTTGATTTGATTTGATTTGATATACCTGCATGCCAATATTGCACAAAATATATTCTACAGACTGAAAAATTTGAGCAGTTACTCCATTACAACACAGACAGTGGTGTCTTCTCTACTGCACCTAATGGTGTAAGAACAGGGAATATCTATTACTGTAATATAGATATGGTGTGGGGCAGGTCTGCTGGAGTCATAATGTCATTACCTGTAGAATGTGAGTATGATGTGTAATTCTGCTCACCTGTAGAATGTGAGTATGATGTATAATTCTGCTCACCTGTAGAATGTGAGTATGATGTATAATTCTGCTCACCTGTAGAATGTGAGTATGATGTATAATTCTGCTCACCTGTAGAATGTGAGTATGATGTGTAATTCTGCTCACCTGTAGAATGTGAGTATGATGTGTAATTCTGCTCACCTGTAGAATGTGAGTATGATGTATAATTCTGCTCACCTGTAGAATGTGAGTATGATGTATAATTCTGCTCACCTGTAGAATGTGAGTATGATGTGTAATTCTGCTCACCTGTAGAATGTGAGTATGATGTATAATTCTGCTCACCTGTAGAATGTGAGTATGATGTATAATTCTGCTCACCTGTAGAATGTGAGTATGATGTATAATTCTGCTCACCTGTAGAATGTGAGTATGATGTATAATTCTGCTCACCTGTAGAATGTGAGTATGATGTATAATTCTGCTCACCTGTAGAATGTGAGTATGATGTGTAATTCTGCTCACCTGTAGAATGTGAGTATGATGTATAATTCTGCTCACGTGTAGAATGTGAGTAAGAATGTAGGCAAAGTTTTTAGGGGGGAGTGTTAGCCATGTTGTCCAAATGTAGAGATGTAGACATAGAAATGTAGAGGTATAGATGTAGATGTAGAGATGTAGATGTGTAGATTTAGAGGTGTAGATGTAGAGATGTAGAGGTGTAGATTTAGAGGTGTAGATGTAGAGATGTAGAGGTGTAGAGATGCAGGTGAGTCAGTATCCTGACTGAAGCATTTCTAATGAACCCACTGACCCACTGAAGTAGTGAGAGGGAGACACGGAGAGGAAAAGACAGGAGAAGAGACACAGGAAAAGAGGCAGAGAGAAAGAGACTGTGAGAAAGAGACTGTGAGAAAGAGACAAAGAGAAAGAGACAGAGAGAAACACAGGGACTTCATCATGAGAGAGAACAATTGTCAGAGGTTTATAGATAAACCTTTAACCTCCAAATAAAGCTTATCACACATTTTGAATGATGTGCAAATATTGGAAACAAGAAGTTTTAATAATTTAGAATCCTTACTAAATGACTCAGTAAAACCAAGCAGGGCGTAATTCAACACTGGGTAATTTATGGTGTGACCCTGGTGTACTTCACAAGAACAGACACCAAATTAGAGTGTTAGGGTGCTAGAGTTGACTTTGAGAAATACTGATCCTATCAGATAAACACATCAAAACAAACAAAAAAAAAACCCTTTTGTGGTATCTTGCCTTGGTCCTGCTGTGCTGAGGTTGAGTGGTTAAAATATAGCTAGTATCTGGACTAAAAATAGAATGTGAAATGAGATTTTCGAGTTGCCTGGAGGGACAGACATTATGCGTTCGGCACCACGGTGTGTTTCCATGCAGCTGCTGACACTCACTATCTTAAATCCTCTGGCAGGGCATGTTCACACAGATTCATGAACACACACACATACACATTCACACAAAATGAGCCACACACACGGTTGTTAGATAACCTTCAAAAGATGGCTGTCAGATTGTTTTTCTTTTCATTAGATGCCCAGCAGCTAAGCTAAGCTATGCAGGACAGTGTTTGCTAGAGCAGGCTTTTCTGTTGGTTATGTTACCCGTCCACACTACAGCAAATACTGCAACTCAACTCAGTACTAGCCTCAATTAAGTAATTAATTAGGTCAGTTAACACAGTTAGCACAGTTAACAACATTAAGCCCAGTTAACACCATTAGCTCAATTAACACCATTAACAGTGTTGCCAGCTCTCACGCAATGAGCGTGAGACACACGCATTTGACTGTCTTCACATGCTCACACGCCACACATCCGATTTCTCACGCCAAAAAAAAAATCTAGTTTATTTACCTCAGATCCACATCTATGATTCAATGAGTTACTAGTTCGCTGTGGCGCCAACCACTGGCGATCGTTTGATCACGATATAATACTTAATTTGTGTCCAATTTACGCCTGCCATCCACCCCCCAAAGCCCCCCCCCCCCCCCCCCCAGGTTCAATTCTCACTCCAAGTGATCTTGAAAAGTTGGCAACTCTGCATTAAGCCCAGTTAACACCATTAGCTCAGTTAACACCATTAAGCCCAGTTAACAACATTAGCTCAATTAACACCATTAGCTCAGTTAACACCATTAAGCCCAGTTAACACCATTAAAACCAGTTAACACCATTAGCTCAGTTAACATTATTAACACAGTTAACAACATTAAACCTAGTAAACACTATCAGTTAACACCATTAACTTATTTAACACCATTTATTTTACATGTTATGACAAGTAGCGCTGACATACACTTTGTGGCTGAAGGCCACACACCACTCACCATGCACCACGTGACACATGTGTTGTCAGTGAGATAGGGGAGGCTGTGTTGTGTCAGTCAGATAGGGGAGGCTGTGTTATGTCAGTGAAATAGGGGAGGCTGTGTTGTGTCAGTGAGATGGGGAGGCTGTGTTATATCAGTGAGATAGGGAGGCTGTGTTATGTCAGTGAGATAGGGGAGGCTGTGTTGTGTCAGTGACATAGGGGAGGCTGTGATGTGTCAGTGAGATAGAAGAGGCTGTGATGTGTCAGTGAGATGGGGGAGGCTGTGATATGCCAGTGAGATAGGGGAGGCTGTGTTGTGTCAGTGAGATAGGGGAGGCTGTGTTGTGTCAGTGAGATAGGGGAGGCTGTGTTGTGTCAGTGAGATAGGGGAGGCTGTGTTGTGTCAGTGAGATAGGGGAGGCTGTGTTGTGTCAGTGAGATAGGGGAGGCTGTGTTGTGCCAGTGAGATAGGGGAGGCTGTGTTGTGTCAGTGAGATAGGGGAGGCTGTGTTATGTCAGTGAGATGGGGAGCCTGTGTTGTGCCAGTGAGATAGGGGAGGCTGTGTTGTGTCAGTGAGATAGGGGAGGCTGTGTTGTGTCAGTGAGATGGGGAGGCTGTGTTTCGTCAGTGAGATAGGGAGGCTGTGTTATGTCAGTAAGATAGGGGATGCTGTGTTGTGTCAGTGAGATGGGGGATGCTGTGTTGTGTCAGTGAGATGGGGGAGGCTGTGTTGTGTCAGTGAGATAGGGGAGGCTGTGTTGTGTCAGTGAGATAGAAGAGGCTGTGATGTGTCAGTGAGATGGGGAGGCTGTGTTATATCAGTGAGATAGGGAGGCTGTGTTATGTCAGTGAGATAGGGGAGGCTGTGTTGTGTCAGTGAGATGGGGAGGCTGTGTTATGTCAGTGAGATAGGGGAGGCTGTGTTGTGTCAGTGAGATGGGGAGGCTGTGTTATGTCAGTGAGATGGGGAGGCTGTGTTGTGTCAGTGAGATAGGGGAGGCTGTGTTGTGTCAGTGAGATGGGGGAGGCTGTGTTGTGTCAGTGAGATAGTGGAGGCTGTGTTGTGTCAGTGAGATGGGGAGGCTGTGTTATGTCAGTAAGATAGGAGATGCTGTGTTGTGTCAGTGAGATGGGGAGGCTGTGTTGTGTCAGTGAGATAGGGGAGGCTGTGTTGTGTCAGTGAGATAGTGGAGGCTGTGTTGTGTCAGTGACATGGGGAGGCTGTGTTATGTCAGTAAGATAGGAGATGCTGTGTTGTGTCAGTGAGATGGGGGAGGCTGTGTTGTGTCAGTGAGATAGGGGAGGCTGTGTTGTGTCAGTGACATGGGGAGGCTATGTTTTGTCAGTGAGATAGGGGAGGCTGTGTTGTGTCAGTGAGATGGGGAGGCTGTGTTGTGTCAGTGAGATGGGGAGGCTGTGTTATGTCAGTGAGATAGGGGAGGTTGTGTTGTGTCAGTGAGATAGGGGAGGCTGTGTTATGTCAGTAAGATAGGGGAGGCTGTGTTGTGTCAGTGAGATGGGGGAGGCTGTGTTGTGTCAGTGAGATAGGGGAGGCTGTGTTGTGTCAGTGAGGTGGGGGTTAGGTGAGGGTTAGGTTTAGGGTTAATATGCACTTAATATGCTGTTGCTCATAGGCGCTGCTTACTTTTACCACCCCACCCTTTTTAATGTAGCCACCATCTTCATACATATCCTATAAATGCTCACCCACTGTCTCACACAGATTTTCCAGACAGGTGGTACACGGAGGAGGAGACATGAAGGGAAACTCAGAAGACTGCACAGAACCTCCCACAGGAGCACAATTATGTTTCATTTCCTGTCTTTCTCTTTTTTCTCACTGTATATTTCTCTCTCTCCCTCTCTCTCCTTCACTTTCTGTGTTTGGTGTGAACAGCAACAGCCTCTGAGCACAGCCCGGTCACAGTTAGTGCAACCGTGTGCATTGCCCAAACCGCTGCCCTCTGTGCCCAACGCCCCACGGCCCGCCCGCTCTCTGCACACACCCCACACGCCCCACACGGCCACACTGCCCAACTGCCCTGGCCGGGGCAAGATGGCCAAGTTCCTCAATCCAGAGGAGATGACCTCCAGGGACTACTACTTCGACTCCTATGCTCACTTTGGCATCCACGAGGTACGAGGAAGCGTAAGAGGACGAAGGGTCTCGTTCCTGGAACTGGACATGCTTTCATATTACTGTAAGGGTCTTTAATTTTGACTAGAGAAGGAAGCGCGTGCAGAGTATCAGCACAGAAGAGCGTGAGAGAGAGAAGGGAAGAGAAAGAGAGGGAAAGGTTGGAGGGGGAAGGAGAGAAAATGAGAGGAAGTGAGAGAAGAGGGAGGAGAAGAAGATGAGGAGGGAGAAGTAGTCGGAGGGTGAGAAAGGAGTGGAAAGAAGGAGCGAGGGAGAGGGAGAGACAGGAACAGAGGAGGGGAGAGCGGGTGAGATAGAGTGAGGAAGGGAGAGAGGAACAGGGGAGGAGAGAGAGTGGGGTGGGATAGCTGGGTAGACAGCCAGACAGAAGGAGATATGTATGGATATATGGGGTTTTGTTTTAGATTGCAAATCAGACATTTTTTTTTTTCATTTCCCCTTTTTCTGCTCAATGTGAGCACGGTTGTCCCTCTTCTGTTCATCCTATGAGACAGAAGCAGTAGAGCAGGAGCAACAGAGCAGATCTGCTACTTTAACACTTACAGGCCTGGGAGACAAAAGATGTAAAGTAGATCTGCTACAGTTTAACTGAATCACGGTCTCAGCAGTGGGATCACACTCAC
The DNA here is from genome assembly GCF_052324685.1 of Brachyhypopomus gauderio. Taxonomy (NCBI): domain Eukaryota; kingdom Metazoa; phylum Chordata; class Actinopteri; order Gymnotiformes; family Hypopomidae; genus Brachyhypopomus; species Brachyhypopomus gauderio. Next base: position 8,166,163 of record NC_135212.1, read on the forward strand.
TGTGGCATCTCAGATGGTTGTATTGTTATGTGCGTACATTTCACAATTTTTCCATTATGCTTATTGTTAAAAACATACCAAAAAAAATACCAAATTCACTTTACTGTTATTAATCCTCCATATTTGTGCTTTTTATGCATTGAATGCATGAGTGATTACTGTCTCCATGGTGATTATTGTCTCCATTGTGTCACACTGCAGGAGATGCTGAAGGATGAGGTGAGAACACTGACCTACAGGAACTCCATGTACCATAACAAACACGTCTTCAGAGACAAGACCGTGCTGGACGTGGGGAGCGGAACAGGCATCCTTTCCATGTTCGCCGCAAAAGCTGGAGCCAAGCATGTGTATGGGGTAAGAGGGGAGGCCCGCCTCCCACAGCCTACAGGCCGCCTCCCACAGCCCACAGGCCGCCTCCCACCTCTTACAGCCCACCTCCCACAGGCCACGTTCCACAGCTCACATGTCCACTTACAGACCATGGCCCGCCTCCTAGCCCCATGGCCCGCCTCCTAACCCCATGGCCCGCCTCCTAGCTCCATGGCCCACCTCCTAGCCCTATTGCATGCCGCCCACTCAGCACTGCAGGTCTGTAGGATCCTGCCATGTAAGAGCAGCACGTCTTTCCCAAAATAGCCCAGAATTTGGCTGCTCTGCTCCTGAGAGTGGACGGCGTGTTGGCTCTGCTAAAAACACCAACACAGACGCCACTCATGCCGCAAATCCAACTGATGCACAACACAGGGGTGGTGTTAGAGTGGTGTTTATAGTACTAACTGTAATCAACACGGGTGGTGTTAGAGTGGTGTTGATAGTACTAACTGTAATTAACACAGGGGTGGTGTTAGAGTGGTGTTTATAGTACTAACTGTAATCAATACAGGGGTGGTGTTAGAGTGGTGTTTATAGTACTAACTGTAATTAACACAGGGGTGGTGTTAGAGTGGTGTTTATAGTACTAACTGTAATCAACACAGGGGTGGTGTTAGAGTGGTGTTTATAGTACTAACTGTAATCAACACAGGGGTGGTGTTAGAGTGGTGTTTATAGTACTAACTGTAATCAACACAGGGGTGGTGTTAGAGTGGTGTTTATAGTACTAACTGTAATCAACACAGGGGTGGTGTTAGAGTGGTGTTTATAGTACTAACTGTAATTAACACAGGGGTGGTGTTAGAGTGGTGTTTATAGTACTAACTGTAATCAATACAGGGGTGGTGTTAGAGTGGTGTTTATAGTACTAACTGTAATCAACACAGGGGTGGTGTTAGAGTGGTGTTTAATGTACCTACTGTTCTGAACACAGGGGTGGTGTTTATTGTACTTACTGTAATCAACACAGGGGTGGTGTTAGAGTGGTGTTTAATGTACCTACTGTTCTCAACACAGGGGTGGTGTTACAGTGGTGTTTAATGTACTATTCTCAAAAGCAGGAAGGTTAAGAATGGGCCAAGGACACATACTGCAGGACCGGTACTGCAGAACCAATATAGCAGAACCAATATTGCAGGACCAATACTGATATTTTACAGTTATTTGTCATTATGACTTACAGTGTTAAACCTTTTGAAGCAGATGGTACATGGCTTCATTAACAACAATTTCATCAGTGTTTACTGTGACATGTAAACTGAGAAAGTAATTGTGTGTGTGTGTGTGTGTGTGTGTGTGTGTGTGTGTGTGTGTGTGAGAGAGAGAGAGAGAGAGAGAGAGAGAGAGAGAGCGATAGAGAGTTAGAGAGAGAGAGAGAGAGGGACCATGGTAGTGATGGAATGATAGTAAGAGACAGAATAAGACAGTGACAAAGCAAAAATTAAAATTTTAACAGGTCTTCAATTACTCAGTCAGGCCAAAATCAGAGAGTTGAATTTGCATATCAGATGACTGTCCTGTCTGGGAAAGAACATCTGCTTACAATTCAGATTCTTGATCCACTGACTCCTGTCTGGGGAAGTGGGTGGAGTAGCAGTCCTCCTGCTCCATCTGTGGGTATAGCTGTCTGACAGGGTGTGTAAACAGGTGGAGGAGGCAGAAGAGCAGAGAGAGCCACACTCTGAACTATTCAGGTCACTAAACACAACAATATTAGCATGGACAACAGTGTGTTTGATGATGGTGTGACTAGATGACGAAAGTGTGATGATGATGGACAGTGATGTCAGTAACGCGTTACTTAGTAACGCGTTACTCTAATCTTACCACTTTTTTCGGTAACGAGTAATATAACGCGCTACTATTTCCAGTCCAGTAATCAGATTAAAGTTACTTATCCAAATAACTGTGCGTTACTATTTTTATTTTCCCTAGTAAAAATATATATTTTTGCTTTCTTCTTGGCTCAGTTCTACTTTTGCGTCTGACCGTAGCGCTCGACTCCGCACGCTGCGCGCGACCCTGTGAGAGCGCGAGCGCGTTTTACGGGGAAAGAACATTTTTACCTGACCAGAGACCGTATATATACACATCAGGCATCAAACGTAAATATGGCTTTGCAGTGTTGTCCGAAACGATACGTTAACAAATACGAGCCTCTTGTAATTCCAGGGCGACACATGAGAGAACGTGAAGACGTTAAGATTGGGCGTTTTGAAAATAAACAACCATAAACTAATGTGATAAAAAAGCGAATTATTTCGATTCATTTCGAGTATATGTATAAATATTTAACTTAATTAAGTTTAACGTGCTGGGAAATATTGAAATGGACCTTTAAAGTGACGTACAAGTGCATTAATTCCACCTTGTATAGGTGTATGAACCCGGCAAACATGACTTTGTCCATCGCGCTGAAGCGCGGCGCGCGCGCGAAGTTACAAAATTCGGGAGGTGCACGACCTCGCGCCGCGACAGCGCGCGAGGCCCTCGCGCACGGGCGGAGCCACCGCGATTACGTCATTTTCGCCGCGCGGACCCTCGCGCCGCTCGCGGCGCGTCGAGTATAAACCAGGCTTTACACGTCATTCTGTGCAGTGTCCTCCCGTAAGTGTGGTAGTGTAAAGAAACACCCCTCAAAAATAGGGGAAGGAACATTTACCTGAAGAATTTTAATGTTGCACTGTGTTCCACGTTTGAAAAGTGCTGGAATTTTGACTAACGTCGCCTACTTTAAAATGCTTGAAATTGTAATGGTATTTCGTTTCACAAGCTGTCTGACTGAACAGGGGTGGGTTTCCCGAAACGTTCGTAGCGCTAAGTACTTCTTAACCTCGTACGTTTCGGGAAACCCACCCCAGTTCGCTTGTATTACTTTTACAAATAAATTTACAAATAATACCGCGCAGCTACACAAACGTAATGTCAGGAGATACTGTAGCGACTCCTACTCCTCACGGCGAGTCTCACCCTTTAAGTGACACTGGGGGGGGGGGGCACTGCGCGCGCCAGGGTTGCATTATCAATAAATTTTCCCTCCTCGGGATTTTTGGATTAAGCAGTTTCTGCCTCGGTTACCGAACCTGCTTCAATACATTGTTACTGTTAAAAATGCACTTCCAATAAAGTGAGTATTGGAAAAATTTATTTTGCTGCTGAATGTAACTACTAAAGTAACTTGTAATCTAACTTACTTTTAAAATCAAGTAATATGTAACGTAACTAAGTTACTTTTAAAAGGAGTAATCAGTAATCAGTAATCGGATTACTTTCTCAAGGTAACTTAGCCATCACTGATGATGGATGTGTGATGATGATGATGATGATGATGATGATGATGGTGTGACTAGATGGTGGTGTGATGATGATGGAGGTGTGACTAGATGATGAAGGTGTGATGATGATGGATGTGTGATGATGATGATGATGATGGTGTGACTAGATGGTGGTGTGATGATGATGGAGGTGTGACTAGATGATGAAGGTGTGATGATAATGACAGTGTGACTAGATGATGAAGGTGTAACTAAAAGATGGTGTGATCATTTTTAGATTGAATGTTCCAGTATATCGGAGTACTCTGAGAAGATCATCAAAGCTAATCACCTGGACAATGGTAAGATGTGGATCACCAGATGTTTTGTGGGTCTTTGTGTCTACTTATGATAAGGCAATTAGAGTGAAAGAAAAGGTTTTTAAATTAATGTCAATGATAAAATACTCAATGAAAGGATTTATCACATGAATAAGACCTTCATCCTTAAAATAGGGCTTAACATGGATCTCATCCTCAAATTCAGGATAGCAAGGACATTATATGGTGAATTTTCAAATTCACCATCACAAAACTAAGCAATCATGATCTATCACTGCAAACATGCATAAATGAGAAACGAGAAATGAGAATAGAGCATGATTGATAAAGTGAAACACAACATAAATAAGAAACTGATAAACACAAATTAGAAACTGATGAACACAGCATAAATGTGATACTGATGAACACAGGATAAATAAGAAACTGATTAACACAGGATGAATGATAAACTGATGAACACAGCATAAATGAGAAGCTGACGAACACAGGATAAATGAGAAACTGATGAACACAGGATGAATGAGAAACTGATGAACACAGCATACATGCGAAGTAGACGAACACAGTATAAATGAGAAGCTGATGAACACAGGATGAATGAGAAACTGATGAACACAGGACGAATGAGAAACAGATAAATACAGTATAAATGAGAAGCTTATGAACACAGAATAAACTGATGAACATAGAATAAAGTAGAAACTGATGAGCAGATTTTCATTCCAACAATAAAGCAGCAGAAAGCTCAACAGGCTTCATATTTCTCAGACAAACTGTTCTACAAGCCAAATGGAAAGCCGAACCCAAAGCTCCCCACAGATTCAAACTGAACCCAAAGCTCTCCACAGAATCAGACTGAACCCAAAGGTCCCCACTAGGGGTGTATTCAACTAAGGATTTTCATAGTCGAATCTGATTCGGCAGCTTTTCCCTTTAGTCGACTAATAGTCGAATCAGGTTTATTTTATTTTTTTTATTTAGAGCACCTTAAACGGGATCCCGTTCTCATTCAGGACTTTTTTCCTCTTCAAAGTAAAAACCTAAAACATTCAGATAAATGAATAAACACGGTAGTTTGGCTTTATTCAGCTTTTATTTATTTACTTATTTCGAGACAAACCGCGACGAGACGCGACGATGACCGAAACGACAAACGGCTGAACAGTTTTTTTCGCCTTACGCGTTTTAAATGGTATGCCATCTTAGTTGTTGTCGTGCGAAATGAAAGACGTTGATGACATAACTTGCACTTTACTTTGTTTGATTCATCTTTATCTTTTTCAAAATACTTTTGAAGTTTTTTAGTAGCCATTATAATCTCGGCAGATGCTGCGTATTCTGTAGCGTGTTCAGCTCCGCTCGTTTGGATTGTGCAACTGCAGGGTGTGATTTATGAATGTGTAGTAAGGAAGATGCCTATTGTTAATGCGCAAACATCATTTTTAAATATTTATTAAAAGAAATTAGGAGAATTTTATTTGACAAAAGGCTATATATAACGAAAACAAAGACATTTCATGTAACAACTAATGCTTAGCTGCATCCTTGGGCATCCCCATGCAGTTAGAATGGTACTTTCGACTATGACGTTCATAGTCGACTAGGGGGTATAGTCGACTATAGTCGAATCAGCGACTATTGCAGGTCACCCCTAGTCCCCACAGACTCAAACTGAACCCAAAGCTCTCCACAGAATCAGACTGAACCCAAAGGTCTCCACAGAGTCAGACTGAACCAAAAGCACAGTTGGTGCTGTGGTTTGTGTCAGAGACTTTTCATACATGTTTTCCTGTTGCTCTGAAATGTCTACTCATGGATCAGTGATGTCTACCGATCTGAATGAAAAATTGTGCAGTGTTCGTGTGGTGAAGTGAGTTGTAATGTGTTGCCTGGTGTTGCAGTTATCACCATCTTCAAAGGCAAGGTGGAGGACACTGAGCTGCCTGTGGATCAGGTGGACATCATCATCTCAGAGTGGATGGGCTACTGCCTGTTCTACGAGTCCATGCTTAACACAGTCATATTTGCCAGAGACAAGTGGCTGGTCAGTATGTGCATGATGTGTTTGTGATTTTAATCATGAGTCTAAATGCATGTATGTCTGTGTGTGTGTGTGTGTGTGTGTGTGTGTGTGTGTGTGTGTGTGTGTGTGTGTGTGTGTGTGTGTGTGTGTTTTCATATGTGGGTGTAAATGCATGCATGTGTGTTTGTGCGTGTGTGTGTGTTTTCATGTGTGGGTGTAAATACATGTCTGTGTGTGTGTTTTCATGTGTGGGTGTAAATGCATGTCTGTGTGTGTATTTTCATGTGTGGGTGTAAATGCATGTATGTGTGTGTGTTTTCATATGTGAGTGTATATGCATATTTGTGTATGTGTAGTCATGTGTGAGTGTAACTGCATGTTTGTCTGTGTTTTCATACATGAGTATGTCTATGTATGTTTTTGTGTATGAGTGCATGTATGTGTGTGTGTGTGTATATATGAGTGCATGTCTGTGTGTGTGTATGAGTGCATGTCTGTGTGTTTGTGTGTGTATGAGTGCATGTCTGTATGTGTGTGTGTGTGTGTGTGTGTGTGTGCGTGTGTGTGTGTTTGTGTATGAGTGCCTGTCTGTGTGTGTGTGTGTGTGTGTGTTTGTGTGTGTATGAGTGCATGTCTGTATGTGTGTGTGTGTGTGTGTGTGTGTGTTTGTGTATGAGTGCATGTCTGTGTGTGTGCGTGTGTGTGTGTGTGTTTGTGTTTGAGTGCATGTCTGCGTGTGTGTGTGTGTGTGTGTGTACGTGTGTGTGTGTTTGTGTATGAGTGCATGTCTGTGTGTGTGTGTTTGTGTGTTTTTGTATGAGTGCATGTCTGTGTGTGTGTGTGTGTGTGTGTGTGTGTGTGTGTGTGTGTGTGTGTGTGTGTGTGTGTGTGCGTGTGCGTGTGTGTGTGTTTGTGTATGAGTGCATGTCTGTGTGTGTGCTCCCTCTCTGTACATTAAGACTCTGGGCTGTATTTACAGAAGCCAGGTGGCCTGATGTTCCCTGACCGAGCTGCTCTCTATGTCGTGGCCATCGAGGACAGGCAATACAAAGACTTCAAGATACACTGTGAGTGCCCCCGAGGGCAGAGAGAAGTAGTTCTTTAGCCTGACAGGCTGGTCTCTCATGGCTCTGTGCAGTACCATCTGACCTCCTTGGACTGCCTCATTGCTGCCAGATGGGTTAGGATCAGTGTAAATAGATTGCAGCTAACACACAGCGCTGTGCAAATCGCAGAGTTCTAACTTCTCTTTACCGTGTGTCTGTGTGCCCCCATATGCATAATGAACACACACATTTATACAGGTATACTAAGACTAATGATGATAGCTTTTACCAAATCGAAGGTATACTCGAAGGCTGTGTTCCAAATAGCCTACTACATATTGTGCACTGCATACTTGCCCACATAATAATATGTAGTATAGTATGTGACAAGCTCAAACCACACTAAAATTATCACATGAATGTATGAAGGTTCTGTCCACTTGTGAAAGATTTTCCATCACCATTGCATAATAGGATACAGTACACCATAACGCACATACTGCAGTGTCTCACCAGAGTAGTGTACCAGAGTACTGCACCAGAGGAGTGCACTCTAACTACTCACCCTAACTCTGTGTTTACAGGGTGGGAGAATGTTTATGGCTTTGATATGACCTGCATCAGAAATGTAGCAATGAAAGAGCCTCTTGTTGACATTGTGGACCCTAAGCAAGTTGTGACCAACTCCTGCCTCCTCAAAGTAAGCCATAAACTCACTTTATACTTGACAATTGAGTGTATATGTGTGTGTATGTGTGATTGTGTGTGTGTGATTGTGTGTGTGTGTGTGTGTGTGTGTGTGTGTGTGTGTGTGTGTGTGTGTGTGTGTGTGTATGATTGTATATATATCTACAGGGGTGTCTACATTAGATTAGTAATCTTTAGATGTATTACTTTAGCCTTTATTACTTATGATAATGATGTCGCTGATCGATACATTCCAAACATCTTCTGTGCACGCCAGTAGTAGTAGCAGTTCCACAGCTGATTTGTTAGTATAGTTAATAGCTGGTTTGTGATTAATGTGCTTTATACTGTAGTTATTAAGACTATTAATTAGTCTTAGTGGTTAATGAAACATTAGCTGGTTTGTGAAGGGTTAGTGTTGTGAAGGGTAAAGGTTGTGAAGGGTAAGGGTTGTGAAGGGTTAGGGTTGTGAAGTGTTAGTGTTGTGAAGGGTTGTGACAGGTAAGTGTTGTGAGAGATTAGGGTTGTGAAGGGTAAGGGTTGTAAAGGGTTGTGAAGGGTTGTGACAGGTAAGTGTTGTGAGAGATTAGGGTTGTGAAGGGTAAGGGTTGTAAAGGGTTGTGAAGGGTAAGGGTTGTGAAGGCTTGTGAAGGGTAAGGGTTATGAGAGGTTAGGTTTGTGTTGGGTAAGGGTTGTGAAGGGTTGTGAAGGATTAGGGTTGTGAGAGGTTAGGGTTGTTAAGGGTAAGGGTTGTGAAGGGTTAGGGTTGTGATGGGTAAGGGTTGTTCAGGGGAAAGGGCTGTGAAGGGTTAGTGTTGTGAGAGGTTAGGGTTGTGAAGGGTAAGGGTTGTTAAGGGTAAGGGTTGTGATGGGTAAGGGTTGTTAAGGATAAAGGTTGTGAAGGGTTAGTGTTGTGAGGGGTTATGGTTGTGAAGGGTTAGTGTTGTGAGAGGTTAGGGTTTTGAAGGGTTAGTGTTGTGAGAGGTTAGGTTTGTGAAGGGTAAGGGTTGTTAAGGGTAAGGGTTGTGAGAGGTTATGGTTGTGATGGGTAAGGGTTGTGAAGGGTAAGGGTTGTGAAGGGTTAGTGTTGTGAAGGGTTGTGAGAGGTTAGGGCTGTGAAGGGTTAGTGTTGTGAGAGATTAGGGTTGTGAAGGGTTAGGGTTGTGAAGTGTTAGTGTTGTGAAGGGTTGTGAGAGGTTAGGGTTGTGAAGGGTTGTGAAGGGTAAGGGTTGTGAGAGGTTAGGTTTGTGATGGGTAAGGGTTGTGAAGGGTTGTGAAGGATTAGGGTTGTGAGAGGTTAGGGTTGTTAAGGGTAAGGGTTGTGAAGGGTTAGGGTTGTGATGGGTAAGGGTTGTTCAGGGGAAAGGGCTGTGAAGGGTTAGTGTTGTGAGAGGTTAGGGTTGTGAAGGGTAAGGGTTGTTAAGGGTAAGGGTTGTGATGGGTAAGGGTTGTTAAGGGTAAAGGTTGTGAAGGGTTAGTGTTGTGAAGGGTTGTGAGGGGTTATGGTTGTGAAGGGTTAGTGTTGTGAGAGGTTAGGGTTTTGAAGGGTTAGTGTTGTGAGAGGTTAGGTTTGTGAAGGGTAAGGGTTGTTAAGGGTAAGGGTTGTGAAGGGGGGTTGTGAAGGGTAAGGGTTGTGAAGGGTTAGTGTTGTGAAGGGTTGTGAGAGGTTAGGGCTGTGAAGGGTTAGTGTTGTGAGAGATTAGGGTTGTGAAGGGTTGTGAAGGGTTAGTGTTGTGAGAGGTTAGGTTTGTGAAGGGTAAGGGTTGTGAGAGGTTAGGGTTGTGATGGGTAAGGGTTGTGAAGGGTTGTGAAGTGTAAGGGTTGTGAAGGGTTAGTGTTGTGAAGGGTTGTGAGAGGTTAGGGCTGTGAAGGGTTAGTGTTGTGAGAGATTAGGGTTGTGAAGTGTTAGGGTTGTGAAGGGTTGTGAAGGGTAAGGGTTGTGAAGGGTTGTGAGAGGTTAGGGCTGTGAAGGGTTAGTGTTGTGAGAGATTAGGGTTGTGAAGTGTTAGGGTTGTGAAGGGTAAGGGTTGTGAAGGGTTTCTAGTGTTTTGACTGATCATTAGCTGAGTAATGAAGCAGAGCTGATGTATAATTTCACAATCGAGTGGTGCATAATGGACTGAGAGAGATGATTGGTTGATCAGGTTAATTTTCATGCAGGGAGGTGTTCCTGAGACTCTGAGACAGCTTGCACGGTCTTGTAGGAGTGGTGAAATTTCTCATATATAAACGACATTGTCTAATATTAAATGATTCTTATATGATTGAAGAATTCTGTATACATATATAAATAGATAGCGTTGCATCTGAATGTAGTGTTTGCAGTTTTGTGGGGTTTCCCCACTGTCCTTGTTTTCTGCAGACAGACTAGTGTTGTGAATGTTAATTCCTGAGTCTAGTCTGCACTGCACTTGAAAGATCAGAGTGCTGTAGCTCCACCCCCTTCTCAGCGCACCCACTGTACATCCTCTCCATGTAAGTCAGCAGTCACAGAGGAGGTAACGAAGGGACTTGTTGGTATTTCTGTGAAAGAGTGGGTGTATTTGAGTCACTGAACCGTTTACATCTAACATTCATAATAAAGAGAGACTACAACTGCAGCAGAGAATGATAGAGGGAGAGAGAGAGAGTGACAGGGAGAGAGAGAATGAAAGAGGAGAGAGAGAATAACAGAGGTAGAGAGAATGACAGAGCGAGAGAGAGAATGACAGGAGATAGAAAAGTTTCGACTGCAGGAGAAAAAGAGAGAATGACAGGGAACGAGAGTTTCTTCTTGGAGAGGGAAGTCATGGAGAGATATTAAATAAATGATATAACAACTATTGTGTGCATCAGTGCCACACACCCTATGTGCAGTGTGAGAGGTGTAGTGCATGCTGGCATCATTACCACGCTGGCATTAAAGACAGGAGTAGAGTAACAGCAGTACCACCAGAGAGAGGGCGGGGCTATCCTCTATATCCTCTATGGTATTCTTAATACAGGACAGTACAACACCAGAGAGAGGGCGGGGCTATCCACTATATCCTCTATGGTATTCTTAATACAGGACAGTACAACACCAGAGAGAGGGCGGGGCTATCCTCTATATCCTCTATGGTATTCTTAATACAGGACAGTACACCATCAGAGAACAGAGAGCAGTTTTGTGTGTGTATACCAGACTCTTCCATCCCTAGGCCTGTGTGTGTGTGTGTGCGTGTGTGTGTGTGTGTGTGTGTGTGTGTGTGTGTGTGTGTGTGTGTGTGTGTGTGTGTGTGTGTGTGTGTGTGTGTGTGCATATACCAGACTCTATCCCTAGGCATGTGTGTGTTTAATAGACTATACCATCCCTAGGCATCTGTGTGTGTATACCAGAATATACCACCCTCTGGCCTGTGTGTATGTGTACACAGACGTGTGTGTGTGTGCGCTTGTAGGTTAATGGCAGATCTGTTGTGTGTTCAGGAGGTAGACATCTACACAGTGAAGCCAGAGGACCTGTCCTTCACGTCAGCCTTCCGCCTGCAGACCCAGAGGAACGACTATGTCCACGCACTTGTGACCTACTTCACCATCGAGTTCACAAAGTGCCACAAAAAGACTGGCTTCTCCACAGGTGCCGTACTACAGTCTGCCTTTGCCTGGAGAAGGTTTGACCATACAGCTCCAACTCTCATCACATTCATCTGTGTAGTGCAGATGAATACCTCTTAATCCTGATCACTGGGCTCCATTCAGTGCACTTGGACAGTTAAGTTGAATCGTCAGGGTTTTCCTCCAAGCCAATGCCATAGGCAAGCAGTATGGCAGTTATCTTGAACACGGCAACAGGTGTAACAGTGGACAGGGCTTGTGCAGCTATCTTCTTTCCAGATGGCAGGTGCTCACGTACTGAGAGAGGGAATCTCTGGGAAACAGCAAAGAAACATCACGTTATTTTGGAAAAGAACTGATTCAATTAAATCAGGACTATATAAATATGTGTATGAATGGTGACTGCCATCTAGTGGTAATGCTACTTCACTGCATGATGACTAGTTTTGATTCTGCAGAAACTTTTGATTTCTGCTTTGCTGGTGATCTGGTGTAAAGCTGATCTTTGAGTCTGTGGTGATCTGGTTTAAAATTGGAATGAAATGGGTCGGCCATTCTGTTGTTCTCCTGAAGAATGTTTACAGCAGTACATTGTGATCCTGTAACAGTTTATAGAAGTACAATGTGATCCTGAAATAGTTTACAGTAGCAAAATTCTTGCCTTACTTTTTTGCCTATATTAAATGTATATGTAACTTATATAAAACCCTCTTATATTAACCTGTTATATTAACCTGTTATATTAAATGTAATCCATTATCAGTAGAGATTAGTATATCCACCTTCATCGTGTGTTAAACTGTACAGCTGTATTTATGGTTGCTTTAAAAAAACACAGTTGTCTTAGTGCCCAAAAAAGATTTTATTGTGGAGATATCCATCCAGGAGATGTCTGGCCATGAAAACTACGTTTGTGGGGTTTTGGAGAGAAAAAAGGCAGATATTCTAGAGAATAAAGTGGTGTTAAAATGCTCATTTACAAGCTCAATGTGAACTTGACATGCAAAAAAATGAAACATATCACATCCTGTCATAAAAATACCAACACATTATATACAGACCAAATACATTATATACAGACCAAACACATTATATACAGACCAAACCTTTAAGACCTTTGCAACATTTGATTATACTTGTAGTGTTAGTGTTAAGGTTAGGGTTAGGATTAGGGTTAGGTTTAGTGTTAGAGTTAATGTTAGTGTTAAGGTTGTACTTGGTCAGAAGATGCAGGTCTTTCCTTCCTTCCTGAGTGCTTTGTGAGCTTCAGATCCAGGTCTCAATTAAAGCTTCCCTATCTCTTCTCATCGATGCCTATAAGCGCATCAGTGATGTGTTAGCTGGTACACAGTGAGTTACTCGCCTCTCCCAACACCTCTGCCTCACCCTCCGAGGTTTGTGTAGTGCACCACAAAAGATCAGTAATGGCAGAGCAGGGGTTATGGTGTCAGGAAACACTAAAGTTCAGTGCATCATTGATCAGTGGGTCAGTGTGTCAGTGATCAGTGGGTCAGTGTCAGTGATCAATGGGTCAGTGGATCAGTGGGTCAGTATCAGTGATCAATGACCCATTGATCACTGGGTGAGTGGGTCAGTGCGTCAGTGTGTCAGTGATCAGTGGGTCAGTGGATCAGTGAGTCATTGATCAGTGGGTCAGTGATCAGTGGGTAATTGATCAGTGGGTGAGTGTGTCAATGCGTTAGTGTGTCAGTGATCAGTGGGTCAGTGTGTCAGTGGGTCAGTGATTAGTGAGTCAGTGATCACTGGGTCAGTGATCAGTGGGTCAGTGCGTCAGTGTGTCAGTGATCAGTGGGTCAGTGTGTCAGTTGGTCAGTGATCAGTGGGTCAGTGTGTCAGTGGGTCAGTGTGTCAGTGATCAGGGGATCAGTGGGTCAGTGATCAGTTCATCAGTCATAAGTGGGTCAGTGTGTCAGTGATCAGTGGGTCAGTGATCAGTGGGTCAGTGTGTCAGTGGGTCAGTGTGTCAGTGATCAGGGGATCAGTGTGTCAGTGGGTCATTGGTTATTGGGTCATTGATCAGTGGGTCAGTGCATCAATGTGTCAGTGGGTCAGTTATCAGTGGGTCATTGGTCAGTGGGTCATTGATCAGTGGGTCATTGGTCAGTGGGTCAGTCAGTCAGTGTGTCATTGATCAGTGGGTCAGTGATCAGTGGGTTAGTGTGTCAGTGATCAGTGGGTCATTAATCAGTGGGTCAGTGTGTCAGTGGGTCAGTGATGAGTGGGTCAGTGTGTCAGTGGGTCTATCAGTGGGTCAGTGTGTCAGTGGATTTATCAGCATCACTTCCTCTCATTACCTCCCTCAGGTGGAGCTATACTATACTAGCAAGGAGCACCAAGGCAGAGTTCCATTCACTCCCAAAGACACACATGCCCACACACACATACACACATGCAAATGCAGACATGCACACATATTTGCAAACATGCATGCAGATATACATACACCTTGTTGAAATGTGATTCTTTGTATCTCTTGTATGTTCCCAGCTCCCGATGCCGCCTTCACTCACTGGAAGCAGACTGTGTTTTACCTGGAGGAGTACCTGACCGTGAAGAGGGGGGAGGAGATCGTGGGCACCATCACCATGAGCCCCAATGAAAAGAACGCAGTGAGAGTCCACAACACAAACATGGCAGCTTTCACTGTAAATGAATTATTACTCCTGTATTAACCTCTACATCTCCCTTTCACTCTCTCTTTCTCTCTCTATCCCTTTCTTCCCCTCCCCTCTCTCCCCCTCCCTCTCACCCTTTCATCCATCACTCTCCAGCGTGATCTGGACTTCACTTTTGAGCTGGATTTTAAAGGTCAGCTGTGTGAGGCTGCCATCTCTCACGACTATAAAATGCGCTAAGCGTCCAGCAGGGGGCGAGAAAGCACCAGTGCGGCAGAAGCCCCACCACCGTAAAGGCAGAGGAGGGTGCATTCTCCTCCCAGCAGCAGCTCCGATGCAGAAGGTGAGGGGAGGACGTAGCCAGCACACCGCTTGTCTCTGGGAGACGTGCCAACGCTCTGGGGTGGAGTGAGAAGTCCTGCACTCTTCTACCATCTCTACGACAGTAGGCAGCTTTGAAAGTGCTGCATCACACACTCAAAGAATATCTGTCCATAAGAGTGTAAAGCACTAGTCTGAAGTTACTTTATTTTTGAAAAGGAGAACTGGTGGAATTCTTCAGATGAGTCTAAAGTTTGAGACACTGAAAACTTTAGTTGGGTGTACATTCAAGCCTTTAAATTCAAGTAAACTAGAACATCATATTTGACCATTGAGCACAAAATCACAGGGTTACATGGTAGTTTAACAGAAGTAGATCTTAAATCCAGCGGCATATAATTCACATATACTGATGATTAAAGTTTTAGGCTTTATTCTTAGAGCTCTTAAGAAATTTTTTTTAAGAAACACACATAAATACTTTTGCATCTTTAGATGAAATACATAATTAGATAGTAACATTTGTTTTTGTTTGTTCAGTTGATTTTTTGGACAATTTGCAGAATGTTGTGTGACTGAAAGAGTCTGTTCCTTCAGTAAATTAGAACTTTTGTTAAACAGATTATCACACGTCCACCTAAATCAAGCAGCAGTGTGTAGTCAGGGCAAAGGAACACAAAGGACTGTCTCTACATGGCAGGTTCTGAGTCTGCAGGATGAGTCTAACACTAACCATAAACCACTTAACCCTAACCATAAACCACCTAAACTCAACCCTAACTCTAAACATAGAGCCTAACCCTAACCCCCTAACCATAAACCCTAACCCTAACTTTATCAGCTGCTGATCATCACCTGTGCTCTTATTTAAGTTCTCACCAAGGTAAATCATTTCATGTCTTGCCACAACCCAAAGACATTCTGTTAATTAGCGAGAAACACAGTCTAACAGCGGTATCTTACTGATCACATTTACTATTTGCACTTGTGTATTGAGCGCCCCCTGCAGGTAGAGAGCAGCAGTAGAACTCTAAAACCGTCTTTGCTGCATATTTACACCAGTACTTATCTGCTCACTTCTGAGAACATCTGGAACTTTGTATGATTTCATTCTCTGTGGAGCTAGTACTGTGGTGGTTCTGGTACTGTGGTGGTTCTGGGACTGTGGTTAGCCCTAACCCTAAATCAGTTTCATTTTGTTGGAGTAGCCTTCAAACACACGTGCATGTTTAAATAGTGCTGATGGACATTTGTGAACATCTTGGATATTTGGGAACATTCTTATGAAAAGACAAAATCATCATTATATCGTAACTAAACTCATTTATAGATGTATCTTGAATTAGTAGAAAGGTACTCTGGGAATTTCTGTCATCATATTATATGTAAAACAAAAAGAACCCTAATGTGTCTGTGAATACACTCAGTAAACCAAACCCCTAACCCTAACGTGTCTATGAATACACTCAGTAAACCAAACCCCTAACCCTAACATGTCTGTGAATACACTCAGTAAACCAAACCCCTAACCCTAATTGTCTAACCATGAACACTGTCAGTAAGTACTGTGTATTTTACATGATTTGAGTGACTATGTAAGAGCTGTTCTACATTCTAAACGTTCTCAACCAGGCTGAACAACACTTTCTCAAACATACCTAACCCTAACCCCTAACCCTAACCTAACCAGGCTGAACAACACTTTTTCAAATATACCTAACCCTAACCCCTAACCCTAACCTAACCCAACCAGGCTGAACAACACTTTCTCAAACATACCTAACCCTAATCCTAATCCCTAACCCTAACCTAACCCAACCAGGCTGAACAACACTTTCTCAAACATACCTAATCCAAATCCCTAACCCTAACCTAAGCAACCATGTTGAACAACACTTTCTCAAACATACCTAATCCTAATCCCTAACCCTAACCTAACCCAACTAGTCTGAGGAACACATGCTCAAACACAGAGGTGTATAATCCAGGTTCAGAAAGTAAAAGTCCTCACCAGGATTTTGATCAAGCTTGCTAGATTTTCTAATTAGTGCAATCCAGGTAAAATGAGTGGAATCAACACAATCCAGGAAGCCTGAGCAAAATCCTGGTGATGACTTTTACTTTCTGAACCTGGATTATACACCTCTGCTCAAACATACCTAACCCCTAACTCTACTCCTAAACCTAACCCTAATGGGCTTGATTAGCTGATCAACTGAATCGGCTGGTTTTAGCCCGTGATTACGCAGAGTGTGAAACTATGGGATTAAAACTAGCAGGCTTTTAATGCTGTTTCAATTCTCATCTTGACCACTAGGAGGTGATAAGTGATAAATTCTCACAATGTATTTTGGTGTAACTTGGTTTTTGCTGATGGTAGTTTGAAATGAAATAAAAAAAAATTGGAGTATCAAAAGTGAATGTATTAAATCACTGCTTATTTTTTGTTGTTTATGTGTTTGTGAACTTTATATAGCGTTTTTAAAATCAAAGTGAACTTTTGTCCCTATGTTTTGAGTTTTTTTGGTTTGGTTGTGTGTAGTCCAAAACATTGTTTTTAATATTGAGGTTTTCTATCATTTTTTCAATGCAAACTGAATTACTATTAAATATCATGGCCCAGGCTGGCAGAGAACTGGCACATTTAAATGTGGTTAAATACAGCAAGTATATAAAAGCATTTCTTACATCACTGAACAAGATGTTAACATTGATAATCTTTATTTAAATTCTTTCAGAACAAAAAAGATGAGTTAAAGTCAGTGTCTTCACTGGGCCTGAACCTGTGTGCCTGCTCCTCACCCACTGGCTCAGGAAACAGGAGACACAGACATGTGGCACACAGGGACACTGCAACACCTGCACACAGTACAAGCTCAAGCGCTGATCACAGCCACTACAGCACAGTGAACACAGACTGGGCCTGCTGCTGTGAATGGGCATTGACAAACAATTCACAGTGACACAGGACATTTTGATAATGATTAATATAAAAAAGCATTGTGTTCTGTGATAAATAACAACAATAACTACAACGATGCCTGGAGCCTGTGATGAGGACGCCACAGAGTGATTAGTTTCAGGGCCTTTCTCATTTCAACAAGAAGACCTCATTCCCCACATAAAGCACTGGACACCTACAGACGAGGAGGGACAAACATATCTGGTAAAGTACATAAGTATCTCTGGTCTGGTGAGAATGGAAACAGCTCAGAGCTTCCAGTGAGACGTGGTACTGGTGGGATCTTCAGTGAGACGTGGTACTGGTGGGATCTTCCAGTGAGACGTGGTACTGGTGGGATCTTCCAGTGAGACGTGGTACTGGTGGGATCTTCCAGTGAGACGAAGCACTGGTTTCAGCACGGAGTCTCACAGAGTTCATTGATTTTGGCCACATCAGACAGATATAATAATTAACATAATATATACAAAATATACAAAACCCTGTCCCGAAATAGACATTTATTCAAATGGTGGGCAAATTAATTTCTTCATAAACTTCGTTTAGCGTCCTATAACCAACCCTCAAACTCAACCAACTTTCAAACTCAAGTCTTTCAGAAACCTAACTGCCCTGACAGCATGATAAAATAATAATACTGACTCGCTTGGAAATAATTGATACATCAGATATCAAGAACATTCCATTACATGTCCAAATGAACTTCACTTTTTAGACATTATGTTTCTATGATGTAAACATTTGCACTGCAAGCAAGCTTTTTTTTTTACTCCTAAAAATTAAATCTATAAAATGTGTATCTTTATTAACAACTCTTCAGCCAGTTTCAGATTTCTTTCTTTAACATGATTCTTGACTCAGTTTTCGTTCAATATATAACATGTGGACAGCACATCCACCAGATCCTTACAGTGCAAAAGTCAAACCTTCCTACATTAGCCATAACACTGATCACAAGTTCTATATTCATATTCTTAGTTAAAATATCATTGAAAAACACAGATTTGTCTAAAAGTGTCATATTATAAAACCACCTGGTGAAGAAGTGACTGTAGAGAACTGGGTAAAACACACATCACCATGAGACAGACAGGGGTGGGGGTGCTAGAGCAACCATGCAGAACTAACCCCCCCCCCCCCCCCCCCCCACGTACACAGGAGGATCAGTGCTAGTGCTAGCAACAGGATTTCTTCTTGGAGGGGCTGTGAGCCAAGGAGACGGTCTTTTCCTTCTCTCTGTCCTCTTGCTCCTTTAGAACCCTGGGAATGAAGACTTACAGTGAATAACCAGCAGTGCACAAGGCTTAAACAACATCAGACTGCAAAGGAATGTGTTTAGTGCTTAAGCTTAAATGATATGGGAGAGAAATTTCACCAGCAGAGCAGCTCTGTACTATGATTTCAAACCTGGCTAATTGGACCATGGCTTCTGTGACGCACTGTCCTGATAAAGCACTGCACTCAAAGAAAAGCATCTGGGAGTCCTGCAATGGTTAAGAGATCAAAATGGGTAAGAGAGCTTAAACACACAAGGGGTCAACGTGGGCCAGGCAGGGTTAGAGAAGATTTAGCATACCTCCCTGACCCCTGACCCCCCACCCCCTCCATGATTAGGAGGATTCTGACAGACGTCCTGGTTTCAGTAAAACCCTACTCACTTACCTTGGCTACTCGGTCTCCTGCTCTCAACTGGACCTCTCTCTGGCCCTCTAGATCGGTTTTATTCCCCAGCAGCATGATGGGAATGTGCTCACCAGCCCCCTCCTACGAGTACAAAATGCAAGAGTGACAGGCCAAGAATGACATTAGTACTGGTTAGTGCTGCAGCTGACCCATGTCCAGACTCACCTGCACGCTGGCCAGCCATGACCTCACCGCTGTGAATGTCTGCTCATTAGTGATGTCATACATCACCACCACTCCATCTGCCTTGCGGAAAAACTGCTTAGTAATACTGCGATACCTGCCAGGAACAAGAGCGGCGTCAGCCACAATCAGCCACAGTCACCGCCACCTCTGTTTGTAGTTATTACGTTGCTATGATTAATAATTCGTTGTTTGTTATAAATGATGATACACTCAGGATCATCTGGGGTGGGTGAGTGTGTGTGTGTGTGTGTGCACATGAGTGTGTTTTAATGGCGAGAGTAAGAACTGCGCTAACCTTTCCTGTCCTGCTGTGTCCCACATCTGCAGCGCCACATGGCTGTTGTCCACTGTAAGTGTCTTTACACTGTAGTCAATACCTGGAGGGACAAAGATAAAGAAATTAATACACAGCAGCACAAATAATACAACAAACGTTTTTTTTATAGAGATTTAATAGTTTTACTAGATTTGATAGATTTAGATCATCTTGTTGCCCACAAGAAACCCAGAACACAATTTTTTTCTTCCTCTGTGGTTTGAAAACAACAATGTGCACGCGCACACTCACACTCACGCACACTCACACACACTCACACACAAAGACTCCAAAGAGAGGTAGCAGAAATTAAAGTGCAGTAATGATGGTATAATACAGGGGCAACCAGGGGCAACCTTTGAGACATGGAGTGCTAACTTTAAGATTTCTAGTCAATGAGTGTGCCATTATCAACAACTAAAATTGGAGCGGGGGGGTGGGGGGGGTTCCATGTTGAACAGGACTGCCCTCACTAGCCTAAATTCCAACATGGGTCATGTTTAAATTCCCATTTAAACATGGGTCTGTGGTGGGAGCTGAGTGCAGAGCGTTGAGGAGCGATTTCGATTGGAGGATCGTGCTCTCTCTCTGAGATTTTTTATTAATTTTTTTGCTAATGCTGGTCCAGCATATCGCAGTGCCATAGGTTGCCGACCCCTGGTATAATACAATAATTAGAACCTCAATTAAATGAATGTTCCGATTTAAACCATTTTCATTTTTATAACATAAACTGCTTTCACATCCCAGACCTGAGGAAGCACTTTGCTTGCACGGCCGATGAAGGACCACTATCTTGTGTAATGCACTGCTATTTCTGTAACTCTAACAAAGTAGTTTTTACATGTTTACATGTTAGAAAATTAATCAAAGAAAACATGTAAGCACCAAGTATGTGAGCAAAATGTGCGTAAGCAAAAAGTATGTAAGAAAAAGGTATGAGCTGTTGAAGTCAGGGCTCCATACAGCTCCACTCCATCAGTCATTGTGATCAGTGTTGGGGTGGCAGTTCCCTGTGGGTTCTTGAAGGTTTTTCCACAACATTTCTAGTGGGCTGAGGTCTGAATTCTGACTCACCGATTCCAAAATGTTGAATTGGTTCTACTTTAACCACCTTACTGTAGCCCATTTAGAGTAAATGAACTGATTTAGCTTCAGTTCACAAAAAGGTACCCTGACATTCCCCTGTAGAACTTTCTGGATTGTAGAAGCCAGAACTCATAGGCTCATCAATAATAGCAGGTTGTTTTGGATCTCGGACAGCACTGCAGTGCAGAACCATGACACTGCAGCCCTGGAAGGGGTGCTTCCCTGAGATTCTTTGTGGCATTCAGTAGTATTATTTATCATGCCCTTTAGGTAATTTTGCTGGTGACAACTCCTTAGCACAATAACAGCAGTGTAAAACATCTACAAATTTTCTAGCAGCACTGTAATATTATCAAAATAACCCTAACATTCTCAAAAAAATAACTGTAGTCCAATATTTACTCATATTTACTCAATATATAATTCTGCATTTCAAATCTGTGACACTGTCTCAGCTGCATTCAATAATGCAACTTCTCTGGAACTGAAGAAAACATTGTTGGGTCTGAAGTAAAAACACCCTTGGTATTTAAAAGCAACATATAAGCTCTCCCTTACCAGTTTGTGTGTGGGTGTGTGGATGTTTGCACTCACACACACACACACAAAAAAAACAAATTAGCAGAACAAACTGAAATGCTTCATGAGCTTTACACTGTATCACTACAGTCAGCATGTCTGAAACTTCCACAAGTCTGACATAAGCGGTTCAGGCACTGTGTGTTCACACGTGCCTGCTCTGTGTGTGAAGAGGTCTGTAAGGGGACTGACCGACAGTGGCGGAGGTGCCTGGGTAGAAACAGCCATCACAGAAGCGCCGCAGTAGCGAGGTCTTTCCTACGCAAGAGTTGCCCACCAGAACAACCTTAAAGAGGCGGTCTGGTCCCGCGCACGTCCCCTCCTCCTGTATAAGGGCACAAGAGAACAGTGAAGAGGGACAGAGAGAGGGAGCGAGAGAGACAACAAGAGAGTGAGTGAGTGAAAGAGAGAGAGAGACAGAGAGAAAGACAGATGAGTGGGAAAAGCAAACACTATAATCTCTGACCCTGTATAGAAGCAGACACTCAGACTGAAGGTGTCTGGATCATGCTGGTATGGACTTAATCAAAACACTTTTCTTTTCATGATTTTGTATGAGAAAATTTGGGGAAAAAAACTGCAAAACAGCATTGGTCTGTGTAAAGTGCTACTGATTCAGTACTGCAAACTCAGTCCTAGAGTGGTAAAGCACAATGGCTCCTCACCGCCTGGGCAGTCTCTTTGCCCACAGGCTGCCCCCGGGGGGAGGTGGGAGTGTGTACGTTCCTGCTCTCTGACGGAGGGGGTGGCGGAGGGATTGGGGTGCTGGTGCACGGGTAGGAGCCCTGTTCCAGCTCCTCGTCCTCTTCACTCCAGTCCCTCAGCTGGGAATGGTGCTCGTCCTGCAGCAGGTGGGGGAGATGGTCCTCCTCGATGGAGATGACCCTCTGGAGGTGCCGTCTGCGCAGACCATGGTCCTCCTCGATGGAGATGACCCTCTGGAGGTGCCGTCTGTGCAGACCACGGTCCTCTCCAGCCAATGAACTCTTCTTCGGTTCAGTCAGCCCCTCCTCCTCATCTTCACTGGAGAAAACAAGACATGCTTACGCAGAAGAACCTTAAACATTCAAACTCTAACGGATCTCACATGATTACAAATTAGCTTGTTGTAGCCACTATGTACAGAATATTGTTTCTTTATTTATAATTTATATATTGTAATGTTTGAATACAAGACTGACTGTTGTCTGTTAAGTATTATATTGCCTAATAATGTTAATCTATGCATGATGTCATTCCTAGGCATGAAGCGGCAGTAGCCGCTAGAGGGTCCCAGCACAACAGTCTTTGATCGTGACTACACGGAGCTAAGCTATATAGCGAAAGAGAATTTGTACGTTGTCATTTGAGAAATGTTTGATGTAGTAAACATTGAAAACTTCAAAGAAGTCTCGCGTCATTGACTTAAAAGCATCTACATAGCTACAGTTGTGATCAAATTTATTCAACCCCCACTGAAATAAAGTGTTTTGGCCAGTTTGACATTGATTTTGATCATTTCAGTCATCTTATTTACAATTATATCAAAGAGGCACTTATAAATTAGACAAACATAACATAATATTTATGATGGAATAACCACAAATGTCTTTACTGTGCTCACATCATTATCAGTTTTATTCAACCCCCTAGTGACATTATTTTTTAGTACTTAGTACAACATCCTTTTCCAGTTATGACAGCTTTCAAGCGTGAAGCATAGCTTGACACAAGTGTCTTGCAGCGACCTATGGGTATCTTAGCCCATTCTTCATGGGCAAAAGCCTCCAGTTCAGTCACATTCTTAGGCTTGCGCACTGCAACTGCCTTCTTTAGGTCCCACCAGAGGTTTTCAATTGGATTTAAGTCTGGTGATTGCGATGGCCACTCTAGAATGTTCCAGCCTTTCATGTTCAACCATGCTCTAGTGGACTTGGATGTGTGCTTCGGATCATTGTCCTGTTGGAAGGTCCAACGTCTCCCAAGCCGCAGGTTTGTGACTGACTCCATCACATTTTCCTCCAAGATCTCCTGGTACTGAAGGGAATTCATGGTACCCTGCACACGTTGAAGCTTTCCTGTACCATTAGAAGCAAAACAGCCCCAAAGCATAATTGACCCCCCGCCATGCTTCACAGTAGGCAAGGTGTTCTTTTGTTCATAAGCCTGGTTCTTCCTTCTCCAAACATAGCGCTGGTCCATTGTCCCAAACAGTTCTAATTTAGTTTCCAAAACCTGTTCCAAAACCTTTGTGGCTTGTCCACATGACTTTTGGCATACTGCAGTCGACTTTTCTTGTTCTTTGGAGTCAGCAAGGGGGTGCGTCTGGGCGTTCTGGCATGGAGGTCTTCGTTATGCAGTGCGCGCCTTATTGTCTGAGCTGAAACTTCAGTGCCCACATCTGACAGGTCTTTTTTCAGTTCCTTAGCAGTCACGCGGGGATTTTTCTCCACATTACGCTTCAGGTAGCGCACAGCAGTCGCGGTCAGGATCTTCTTTCTGCCACGACCAGGTAACGTTTCCACTGTGCCCTTTAACTTGAACTTGCGAATGATACTTCCGATAGTGTCTCTTGGAATATTTAACAACTTCGCAATCTTTTTATATCCATTGCCATTCTTGTGAAGAGCAATAACCTCTTCTCTTGTCTTCTGGGACCATTCTCTTGCCTTCACCATGGTTGGAAACACACCAGTAGATGTCTAGAAGGAGCTGAGTATCACAGTCCTTTTAAATCTGCCTAATTGGTGCTTATCATGCTTGATTGCTGCTCGTTGACATCCACAGATGTTTTCAATACCTGATGGAAAACACTGGAATGAACCTCTGTTCTTAGGAGTGGTAGTCGTAAAGGGGTTGAATAATTGTGTCAATGAAGAAATCACAAAAAGGCCATTTAATACTTTATGACAAAAAAAATTGATGCTATCTTAGTTGCATTTAGTTCTTTAACAAGTCCTTGTAAGATTTCATTATGAACACAATTACAAATGTGCACTGAATTCCATAAAACCCTTCGCAGCATTGGGGGTTGAATAAATTTGATCACAACTGTATTTACCACACTTTAGTTAAACATGTAGATATGCAGTTAAGATTATAATAGCTATTATGAAATATTATTAACAATATCATTAATGGTGCTGCAGCATCCAGGCCCAAAGCCACTGTCTGTAGAATAATGTTAGCCTCCTTTTGCCACACTAAATCCACTTAAGATAGAAATATTGTTTCAAAGATGTATGGAAACATTTTTGCCTACTAATATCCAAATACTGCATTACCATTATGTCGTTTGCATTTGGCCGAAACATGATGTCGCACAGCAAAGCGTCTTCAATTTCAGAGCAAAGACTGAGGTTCAATGCCAAGAGAGCACAGCATTCAGAGCAGAGGCTCATGGTGTATTACCATGAAGCACTTAAAGCATCTTTTATTTTGAGGATACTCTGAAGGCCCTGCTCCAACATTCTCTCTCTCAACGCCGATTAAAATCACCCCCAATAAACAGGTAGTGCTCAAAGCTGTGATTCTCTAAAGCTATGCTGATGGTATTGAGGGGGAAACCATATCAGGTTGGGTGTTGCATGGAATAGTTAGAAGTCAAATCCATTAGGAACAAGTGAATGAGTTCATCCTTCATCCTTCTGCATCTGAGCAGACAGAAGCCCTTTTCAGTCTAGACGAGCTCTAGAAATGAAGACCCACCTCTGAAGTGACTTCATAGCCATCTGTCCAGTTGTCTGTGCCCAAAAAGCAGATGCCTTCACAGAGTTCTTTGGTTTCTAGGGGACAAGATGGAATAACATCACCAAACCAAGAAAAAATTGACGACTCATCATCTTAAACACTCGTTTGACTTCTTCATAATCTCACTCTTATGAATCATTCATAAACTCATTCATGACTTATTCATAATATCACTCTTATGAATATTTATAAACTCATTCATGACATTCATAATCTCACTCTTATGAATCATTCATAAACTTATTCATAATTTCACTCTTATGAATATTTATAATCTCATTCATGACATTCATAATCGCACTCTTATGAATATTCATAAACTCACTTGACTGCATACGTCTCGTTCGTCTCGTAAATGTTTGTTCATTTCCCTGCCAGACACACAATTCCAAGCAGCACATTCAGAAACCCTCCATGGCACCCACAACAGTATTGAGACCAGTGTGTTGTGTTCCTGCATGTACCCTTGCCTTAGTAAATCCAGTTGCTTAAGCAGGCTGCTCCGCTCCCTCTGTAACCCTTCAGTAACCCTGTACATCTCTCTACAAAACAAACCCAAACACAGTGAGATAATAGCACAGCCACAGGGAGCTACAGCTATATATAATAATAAATGTTATATGTGTATAGAGTGGTAGACAGGGAGGGGGGCGGAGCCCGTGAAGGGGGCGGAGCCTTACACCTCACGCTCCTCCTGCAGGCGTGACGCCTCCTCCTGTAGCACTCGTAGGTGCTCCTGGGCAAAGCTCAGTGACTGCGCTGTGTGCTCCAGATCACGGGACAACTCCTCGTTATACTGCCTCAGCTTCACGTTCTCAACCGCGGTGTCCCTCTGCTCGGTGTGGAGCTCATAACACTGCTGCTCCAACTGAGACACACACACACGCATACACACACGCATTCTATGTAAGAAATACCATCTAATGCATGAAAACATTTTTCAAACTGTTATATGATTTCCTATTAGAATTTAATGTCCTTGTCAGTTTTACGACAAGGTATGAATGGTAAAGTAAGAATGGGTGTGTATTCAGTCAACCATTCAGTCAATAAGCCACCGTAAACAAACCCAGCACTGGCCTTCTAAGTACCATGGCTGTTGTGATAAGAAAGCTGGTACAGTCCAGCCAAGCGCAGCATTACTGCTAAATATAGAGCTGTAAGAGTGGATCACAGAATATGTGAGATGGTGTATGTGTACTAAAAGGCAGAACACTGGAGCAGCCATGGGGGTTTGGGCTTAATGAAACATGTTCACGTTCATTTCATTAACAATGGAGTTCACCAACTCGGCCATGCAGGTTTCACCTCTTCAACACTGGGAGAATTTGGCCTTTTTTCTCACCCAGTGTCTCTGAAGAAATGCGTCATGCTGGGCTTAAAAAATGTCAATGTCTGAACATCTATTCATGAAGAGCAGCATGAAGGCTGTCCACTGTCCTCTGTCACCCAGTTTTACACTAAATGACTAGTACGGTTTTAATATTATGGGTTTAGGGGTCATGGGCTATTGAGACAAGGTTTCATGGATTAGGGATTGGTGGGGGAGAGCGTTTAGATGACAAAGGCTTAGAAAATGGTGTTAGAGATGAGGGTTTAGGGGAGGAAGGTTCCGGGGAGGGATTATGGGCTACTGAGCCTTTACTTTCCTCATTACCATGTAAAAAGGCAGCTAATGTTTATTTCCTGCTGTTGAGAAGAGTGTGCAGCCTGCCCTGTGTGAGCACTATGGGGAGCGCCTCATGAAATTATGAACAAGCCTGTTTCATTCACACAGAAAAATCTATGGTCTTCTTCACAAAGAATAACCATTGTGAGACAGTTGAGTACAGGTTTGAGTCATAGAGTTCTTTTATCGTTTCCTCTCATTATAGAACAATGAACCTCCAAATCAACACCCCGCAGGCCATGAGGCCGGTCCTGTTCAGAACCACAGCCCCCCCGCACACCTCCATCAGCCATGACACCGGTCCTGTTCAGAACCACAGCCCCCCCATCAGCCATGAGGCTGGTCCGTTTCAGAACCACAGCCCCCCCTCACACCTCCATCAGCCATGATACCGGTCCTGTTCAGAACCACAGCCCCCCCATCAGCCATGAGGCTGGTCCGTTTCAGAACCACAGCCCCCCCCATCAGCCATGACCCCGGTCCTGTTCAGAACCACAGCCCCCCTCCACCACCGGCCACGAGACCGGTCCTGTTCAGCAATGCATTTCTAATGGGTCATCTTACTCACACACACTCATATGTGCCATCAGACAGACGTACGCACACACACACACACACACACACACACACACACGCGTGTCTTCTTCTAGACTGACATAAATGTTTGAGGGTGTGTGTAGATGTCCAATAGAGGCACACCCGTTTCTGTTTGGCCAGGAGTGACTCGAGTTCTCTCTCTTTACCAGACAGCCTCTGCTCCAGCGCCATACTGCGGGTCAAAAACCGCTCAGAATCCTGTAGGACAGATCACAAATGTTGCATCTATGCATCTACTCAATTCACTGCAATATATTCATAGCTTAATTATAGTAATGTGTTCCTAATGTTTTCAAACTTCAATGTCCTAAAAAATGATTTGAACATTTCTAAAATGCGAGCAGAACCTGTGAGAGGATCCTGTCCTTCTCAGTGTTGATCTGTTGTTCCATTTCCTCATAGAGACGCTGGATTTCATCATCGTGAGTCGCTGCCTTCCTGCAAGCCCGAGTCAAAGAAAAAAAAAGTATATATATTTATTATTTGACATTGGATTGCTAACATATGAACACATTCTTGCAGGTTATTATTTTTATTTGTTCTGTAGGTTATAATTAGCAATCAAGTAATACTGGTTACAATAACATCTGATTAACCAACACGGTGCCATAACTGATGAGAAAACCCCAAACAAGACATCGCTGATAACTGACATCTGTCTCTGACATCTCATTGACATCACTGCAGTCAGAGGTACTCCAAAACCCAAACCAGATATCACTGGTGACAGAGGTACCAAAAAACCCAAAGCCCCAAACCAGACATCACTGATAACTTAGATTAGTGATCTCTGTGACCTCTCTGACAACTCAGAGACATCAATGGTGACAGAGGTATCCAAAATCCTAAACCAGACATCCTGGTGACAGAGATACCCCAAAAACCCAAAACCAGCATCACTGGTGACAGAGATACCTAAAAACCCAAAACCAGACAGATGTCACTGGTAACAGAGTGTGTACGGCGAATCTGACATAACTGGTGAAGATCACATAAATCTAAGCATCACTGACTTTGCCACTAAAATCAGCAGAAATACAGTAATCAATCCACAAATACAAAACCAAGAAAATTAGGAGAAACAGAGTGAAATGACCTTTTGAGGGCACTCTCCATCTCACTCTTCTCCTGCTTGGCTTCTTTAATCTGGCAAGTCACTCTGGCCAAAAACTCTTCAAAGTTGGCCAGCAGACAGGGCTCATCCCTCCGGAGCTGTACCCAGAGACTGCGCACCTCTACTGGGCTGTGGGGCCAGAACAAACCACAAATGCAGTGAACTGGTATACACTGGACTAAGACGTGTCCCCATCTGAAGGATGTCAACTTACTCCTCAAACACACTGTTGGCACCCAGGTTGTCCATCAGTGTGCAGAAGTATTCCTCCTCACCATCCTGACCCCCAACTAGAGCCTCGTCCCGCTGGCTCTGGTACAGTGTCTCAGGAAGACGCTCCTCTGGGACAGGCTCTACAGCTGACTCCAGACCTGCTGCACAGGCTGCTGGCCCAAACATGAACTCACCTGCAAAGCAAAGCAACACAGCATCAGAGCCTTACTCGGACTTTTACAGGCACAGAAAGTGCAGGGAGATGTACAGGGACAGCAGGCATAATACAGCACAGGGATAAGCAGGTAAGATGTCTCAGGAAGCCATTACAGAAGTACGTGGGGCAAATGACTGAGGGGGAGGGAAGGTTGTGGTACCACCACTTGTTTTATACAAATGTGTATTGTGTGATATTACTAATGAAAAAGAGAAAACACAATAAAACATTATTGTCACCAGAAAGGGGGTGTAGTGATGTGGCCTTAAAAAGTTAGGTTTTGTAGGTACGAAGGTTTGAAAACCCACTGAAACCAGAGGAGAACTCCTCCACAGTCAGGTAACCATTGCCATCAGCATCCAGAGTGTCAAACACGTTCTCCAGATCCTCCGCAGTCAAGGGGAGCTCTCCAAGGAGCTTCTGAAAAAAGAGCAGTCCACACTCTCACAAACACGAAGCAGTGATTTAGGACTTCTAGCTATATTTAAAAGAACTTCCAATGGATGTATGACAGCAGTGGAGCGTCCCTGGTACTGGATCTGTTGTAACCGTTCATTACAGAGAAGAGAGAAGATTTTTTGCTCTGCCTCACAATCACTATTATGGAAAGAGGCGGAGTTTGTGCATGGAAGATTATGGGAGCTCATGTGTTGTGAACAAAGTCAAAAATCAGTGAAAGGTTGGCTTTTTTCCAACTTTACACAAATAAGACATTTCTTTGGACTACAGCCAATCAACACGTGGGGCATTTTATTATGACATGTTTGCCTCAAGTTGAATCAGTGCTGTGAGAAGACAGAGGAGAGGATTATCATTGCTGTAATAGGTTTAACTACTTTTTTGACACAATTCTGTAGAAATACAGTCATATTGAATAATGAAGGAAGGAAGAAAACAATCGAAAGAAGAAGGAACATGTAAAGTGTGTGAAGTATTTAGTTAACATTTGTTTGATGCTTTTAAATTCAAGCTATGTACTCCGCATTTAAAATAATGAATTTTACATATCAAGTTAACGTTTGTAACTGGATGGTGGACTACCTGACAAGGTAAATTTGATTGGCTTCATGTGGATTATAAACTGGCCCATGTTTGTAGTGACACTTCCCTGGTGTGTCCAGAAGGAAGTGATATTGCTGCTGTGTAAATGTATAGTCAGGCTGAACACATACATCTAGAGCAGAAAGAACTGCAAGTGACTGAGAAATACTGAGAAAATCCTACATATACACCAATCCAAATATTCCAGGTAAGAATATTGTAGTAACACTGTATTGACATAGGTAGAGGTGGTCAGAATTCCATTACACAAAGTTTCCAGAGAAACAGGACTTTGAAAGTTCAGCAGTGTTAGGGTTAAGGTTAGCAGTGACCATCAGCAAGGATCCGTGCAACTCATTGTTAGGAAACCACAATACTGTGCTGACGCTTCAACGACCAGCCCCCAAAATACACAATACATATAGCCCTAATCCTGAATAGCAAACATCACACCCTGTTTTGGGATTAAGGAAATGTTTACATAGACAGGTTACTGAAAAATTGCCTCATAAAACTCAATGTTGCATGCATCATTTCACAGATGTCTCCTTATGGGAGGCCTTTGAGCTTAACCCTCTAAATGTTTAAGAAACGGCCCTTCGCCTCTAAAACGCTTACTGTTAACACTTTGGCCTTGGTGTGAACTGAGGCGTGTGAAGCATGAAGCAGAAAGTATCAGCAGAAACTCCTCAAATTCCTGTAATAATGGTGATTCCTGTAATGCTGGTGATTCCTGTAATGCTGGTGATTCCTGTAATAACTGTAATCCCTGTAATAATGGAGACCTTTTATTGTTTATGATTTATTTGTTATAGGAGCATGCATTCTTCTTTCAGCACCTACAATATAAGGAGTAAAAAGCCTAAAATGTTCTATGGACTACGTATGAAGAGCTAGAGCAGCAGATCACCTCCTACATCACCTCCTACCTCCTCTGTCTTACAGACACAAGCTGAAACATCAAAACTCACATACATATTAAACAATAGTAAAGAGAACAAGACCATTCAAATGGGCAATAGCTAGTAATTAGAAAGACCTGTACCACTTGATGCTAGATGTTTGTTCAGCAGATGTGTGGTTTCCGCAAAAGAGAGCGAGAAAACAGAGAAAGAAGAAAACAGACAACAAAGAAAAAGGAAACAGAACTGGGGGCTACTGGGGAACGGGTGTGTGTCCGAATGGCTTTGAGATCTATACTAGCTGAACTTATGAATGCACATCCATAAACATGGGCTCAAATACACAGTCTCTCTGAAAGGCACTCTTCAGAACACGGGCCCACGAGTAGCCCATCAAAGAGAAAGGCCTCAATGGAGGGACATCTGAGAGGAGACCTGATCTGCACAATAATACAGTGTAGAGAACAGCCTGCAAGGCTTCCACACCACCACCCTTGCTGTCCCCCCTCTCCCTCACCGCCCACCTCCCTACACCTCAACCACCTTCCCTATAACCCCCCACCTCCCTACACCTCAACCACCCTCCCTACAACCCCCCACCTCCCTACACCTCAACCACCCTCCCTACACCTCAACCACCCTCCCTACAACCCCTCACCTCCCTACACCTCAACCACCCTCCCTACACCTCAACCACCCTCCCTACAACCCCCCAACACCTCAACCACCTTCCCTTCAACCCCCCACCTCACTACACCTCAACCACCCTCCCTACAACCCCCCACCTCCCTACACCTCAACCACCCTCCCTACAACCCCCACCTCCCAACCCCCACCCCTCCACCTCCCTACACCTCCCAACCCCTCCCTCATCCCCCCACATCCCTACACCTCTCAACCCCCCCACCCTCCATCTCCCTACACCTCTCAACCCCCCACCCCTCCATCTCCCTACACCTCATCCCCCTCACTCACCTCCCTACACCCCTCTCAACCCCCCTCCAACCCTCCCCCCCCCCAGAGCCCCCTCACAAATCTCTATAATAGAAACTCTATGATTCTGTGTGCCTTGCTTCCGACAATGAGCCGTACCTGAAAACTGTGAAAACTAAGCAATGTTTTTTTTATGAGTTTGTGGAGACAGTGTCACCCTCCTTCATTTTTAAGTCAAATTCAGCTTCATTTTCAACTCCTGTCCTCTGAAAACACAGGGTGTCATGAGTACGTCAGTCCTGGGTATGGATGGTTATGAATGATTACAGTAATGATGAGATGATCAGTGTTACCCATTCATGATGGAAAAAGCTGCTTAATCACAGTATTTATTTGTTGCCAACAGAGCACTTCACTATTTTGTACAGACAGAAAACTTGGTACTATTAGAGTAATTTAGTTTATGGTACTGCTAGAACACTTTACTATATACATTGCTGCACCCCTTCTGTACTTAGTCTACTAATCATGTGTGAAAGCTGGGTCTTACTTGCATATCCCGGCGAGTGACAAAGCCTTTGCCCTCAGTGTCACAGATCTGGAAGAACTCCTGGCTCTTCTCCAACACAGTACTGCAGTCACTGATGCTCCCAGACTTTCCAACGGCATCTGTCTTGTACAGTGTCCCCTTCCCTCTGTGCTGGGACGAATGTCTCACCTTAGAGTCACAGGTGCTGTTCTCCATAGTAGTGTCCTTACGTGTGGAGGTGTGTGGAAGTGTGCGTGAGTGTGTCTTCGGTCTCCTTCCTTACATGGGTCAGCACTGCACAGGAGAGCTACGAGAACACAGAGCTTTGAGTTTCAATCACAGCACACAGGCTTTCAGAGACGACTGCAGCCGCCATCTCTTAGCAACCGCCTCTTTAATTAGAGAGAGACAGATAGAGAGAGTCTGCAAAAAGGCCTTGCGTGCTCCTATATAGACTCAGATCACATGATTAACAGATGAATAAATACGTTATCGTCAGTTAGTGAGTGGAACACCATAGTAAGCTCTATCAGTAATGTGGGATCAAATAGTAAGGTCTATCAGTGCAGGACTTTGGAAAACCCTGATCTCGAACAAGGTGAAATTACTTCACTAGTGGATCCAAACTGGACTCTTCTATAACTTCTATAGGGAGGTGATTTGAAATCAAATTTGTTTTTGCACTGACCAAAGTGAACACAGTCAAATATGGGTCATTCCATATCAACTCAACCAATGGTCCCCACCTGACCACCTCAGAATCCCTTCAAACTTTCCCCATTTGTAGGCAGATATGTTTCATGGAAAAATCCAAAGTATTTCTGTTCCATGTTCAATATTTCAAGAGTTACAGCCGTTTTTGAGTTATCAAATATAATTAGCACATATCAAAGTATATAACAGAACAAAAAAGCGGGGACCAATCCAAATGTTGGTTGATTTGACATGGAATAACCCATATGTTCTTCCACTGGACAAAGAAAAAACAGAGAAAATAGATGACTTCAACAAATGGAAACATGGTTGTCAAACATTTTAGAAAAATTTTGCATTTCTGCATCCTAAATTGCAGTTATATGGCAATATTTACATCAAATAGGCTAAATTGTTTAAAACAATTGATCCAGTGATTTAGAAGGTACATGAACGGCAGGACATGAGGAGTCCAGCACAGTGTGAGATTTCCCTGCTCCAACACACTTACAAAAGCAGGTCATGAAGTGGCAAGGTGAGTCACGTGTGTTGCAGGAGTAAAACTACTAAACTGTGCTGAACTCAGGACTTGACAGGTGAGACAGGAATAATACTGTAGGTAAGACAGGTGAGACAGGTAAGACAAGACAAGTAAGATGAAAACATTCAATATGCTGCTGAAAATCATTTAGGATATGCAGGCCCTTCTGGATTTTGATGTCATCTGTGCTGATGAGACCCAAATATAACAAGAGTGCTGTTTGTTTACGCTGTTTGTTGTGCATCAAAAAAATCTGTGGACATAACTGACAAAGTTATGCTTGGGAAAATCGCACTGCACCAACCTTAATCCCAACTGTGGTCTATCAATTCAGAAGATAAAAACTCGAGATGTTATGCCCTGCATCATTAAATTAGACACCCAAGAATAAGTCTCCTGCTCAAATGGAAGACATTCTATATTTATAATGGCCAGAGTAACATTCCTGATTCCAGTCTCAGAGCCACATGAAATAATTGGGATGTGACGTAGCAGGAGCAGGATCTGATGCAGGATGCTCATCAATGGCACATGTGTAGTCAGGTCAGTAATGCTGTGTGGTTCATTAGACACAGATGTGATTTCACCAATAATGTACTGCCAGTAAAGGTGGTTGTTCTAGTGACTGAGCAGAAAGACTTTGTGTGTGTATTATGAAATAAGACTATTGTCTTTATTTTTTACTATTGCTTAGATGAAGATCAGATTACATTTTAGTAGTCAATCATAACAGAGGACTAAAATCACAATTGAAATATGTACAGTGGGTGCGGAAAGTATCCAGACCCCCTTACATTTTTCACTGTAACTATTTGCTAAAATCAAAAAGTACATTTTATTTCTCATTAATTTACTCTCAGCACCCCATCTTGACAGAAAAAAAACATAAATGTAGAAATCTTTGCAAATTTATTAAAAAAGAAAATCTGAAATATCACATGGTCATAAGTATTCAAACCCTTTGAATTGAGTAGAAGCACCCTTTTGAACTAGTATAGTCATGAGTCTTCTTGGGAATGATGCAACAAGTTTTTCACACCTAGATTTGGGGATCCTTTGCCATTCTTCCTTGCAGATCCTCTCCAGATCCATCAGTTGGATGGTGAACGTTGGTGGACAACCATTTTCCGGTCTCTCCAGAGATGCTCAATTGGGTTTAGGTCTGGGCTCTGACTGGGCCAGTCAAGAATGGTCACAGAGATGTTCTGAAGCCCCCCCTTTTTTATTTTAGCTGTGTCCTTAGGGTCATTGTCTTGTTGGAAGGTGAACCTTCAGCCCAGTCTGAGGTCCAGAACGCTCTGGAAGAGGTTTTCTTCCAGGAAATCTCTGTACTTGGCCGCATTCATATTTCTTTCAATTGCAACCAGTTGTCCTGTCCCTGAAGCTGGAAAACACCCCCATAGCATAATGCTGCAACCACCGTGTTCACTGTTGGGATTGTATTGGGCAGGTGATGAGCAGCGAGTGGTTTTCTCCACACATACCGCAAGTTCAATCTTCGTCTCATCAGACCAAAGAATCTTATTTCTCATAGTCTGGGATTGCTTCATATGTTTTTTGGCAAACTCTATGCAAGCTTTCATGTCTTGCACTGAGGAGAGGCTTTCATTGGGCCACTCTGCCATAAAGCCCTGACAGGAGGAGGGCTGCAGTGATGGTTGACTTGGAACATCCTCCTATCTCCTTACAGCATCTCTGGAGCTCAGCCACAGTGATCTTTGGGTTCTTCTTCATCTCTCTCACCAAGGCTCCTCTCCCATGATTGCTCAGTTTGGTTGGATGGCCAGGTCTAGGAAGAGTTCTGGTCATCCCAAGCTTCATGCATTTAAGGATTATGGAGGCTACTGTGCTCTTAGGAACCTTGAGTACTGCAGAAATTCTTTTGTAACCTTAGCCAGATCTGTGCCATCCCACAGTTCTGTCTCTGAGCTCCTCGGACAGTTCCTTTGACCTTGTGATTGAACTGTGAGCTGTGAGGTCTTGTATAGAAAGGTGTGTGCCTTTCTTAATCAAGTCCAAACAGTTCAATTAAACACAGCTGGACTCAAATGGAGGAGTATAACCATGTCAAGGAGGATTAGAAGAAATGGACAGCATGTGAGTTAAATATGAGTGTCACAGCAAAGGGTCTGAATACTTATGACCATGTGTTATTTCAGGGTTTATATATATATATATATATATATATATATATATATATATATATATATATATATATATATATATATATATATATATATATATATATATATATAAACTTTTCTACATTTGTTTTTATTTTTCTGTCAAGATGAGGTGCTGAGAGTACATTAATGAAAAATAATATGAACTTCTTTGGTTTTTGCAAATGACTGCAATGAAACAAAGAGTGAAACATTTAATGGGGTTTGAATACTTTCCGTACCCACTGTAAGTTAATGATTGTGATTGATGCTCCAGTACTGTAGTACAAGATCAGCAGTCAGACAATACAGTGATCCCAATTAAGCAATTTATTCATTAACCTAAACAGAAACTCTCTGGTATTCCTCATCTATGGGGAATTGCCGTGTCCACTCAGCCAGTTCGACCCAAGTGTCCTGCAGGGCTCACCACTGGGTAAATTTCAGTTTCAATATGCATGGAGCCCTTATCTCTCCATTTGATCTTCATAACTGCCAGGAAGGTAATATAGAGTCATTGTAGAATAATATAGAGTGTAGGTCAGTGTCAGGAAACACCAGATGGAAGATTCTAGACTGGGGACTTAGATGTGCAGACAGCAGTGGTTATGCTTCTGACATGTATTTTGCATTAAGGTGTACATAAAGAGCAATATAATACTGAAGTTAATCCACTTACTAAAGTGCTCCAAGTACATTCGTGGATGGGGACCAGTCCACACTGGCCATGTAACAGCCCACTACTCACTAACCCTAACCCTCTCTGAACCAACCCCAACCCTTTCTGAACTAACCCCAAACCTTTCTGAACTAACCCCAAACCTTTTTGAACTAACCCCAAACCTTTTTGAACTAACTACAAACCTTTTTGAACTAACACTAACTTTTTTTTTTTACTCCACATGTATTCATTGTTTTTCATTCTAATGTTGGCATGATGGTGGTAAATTAGGGGAGTTAGTGACTTAGGCTATTCACGCTAAACTGTGGCCAAATCTAAACTAAGCCCAACCCCAACACAAGGTGCATGGGATATGTAAACACGGCCTGGGAACTTTTGGCTAAGCACACGAGTGTGTCACTGCGCAAACAGAACCTGCGCGGTGGTATCAGGTCGAGGTGGCGCGGCTGGCTGGGGAGGAACTGCGACCAAACCCACGACGTTAAGTCCGCGGTATCGTCTTAAGTGCAGCTGATCGGTTGTTGTATTAAAGAAAAACACATGCATACACATAACTTACGAACACCCGTGAAAACTCGTCACGTGCACGACGAGGTGAAGCGTGCCACGAGCGCAAAGACGCGACGCTCGCGAACTAAACGGCTGCGCCACGCGCACACACACAAACAGACATTCAACAACTCTTTAAAGTTTCCTAACTCGCCAAGGCGTCTGTAAAAGTCCACCCGTTCGTCCACAACTGTATGATAAAGAGCCCCCCTACCTTTAGCACAGACGAGTGAACGTTATCTCGTGTCTGCCATTCCTCCACAGAGTAACGTTTCCGCTCCGGTGACACCTGTTCAACAAACACCTGCCGACTTGTGAAAAGTAACGACAGCTAGAGACTCTACTCGAATTTATCTTTTTTATTTTCTTTGCACGTAGCTACTTTACACAAACTTTTCACCTAGCAACTTTGCTCAAACTTGACAATTCCGCCTCTAAATACTTGGTTGACTTTGTGCCGACAGCTGTCCAAACCCGGGGGAGGGACTCACGTTCCGCTTGCTTCGCTTGTTACTATGACAACTAAATATCCGCCCGATGACGTTTGCGTGTTGCTCTTTCCTGCGATCGCGTGCAGGATGCTGAAGGTCCTGTTAGCTGTTTTGTTGTTGTTGTTGTTGTTATTGTTGTTGTTGTTGTCCAAACACACAAAAGGTAGACTACAAACAGCAAATGTAGCTACCACGTGCAGAGTTTGCAATGTAAATTCAGACTGGATCTCTCTCTGACTTCAGTGTGCATATGTAGTGATATGTCTGTGACGGCTGGAGATATTTGTCATCCTGTTGTTATTATCATTATCCTTTTACACGCTGCTTAAAAGATCTTCATTGTAATATAAAATGCATGCATTAAAGGACAGAAAAAACAAGGAAACAATTAGTTGTCTTTTTGTTGTAGGTATCTTTAAAATAATCTCATGTTAGGTGTTTTATAATGATTCACCAATACAAATAAATACCAATGATTCACCAATATTTAACTTTTTTGGTGTTATAAAGTTACAAAGGCAGTTGACCTGCGTAGCAACATTACTATTTATTCTAAAGACTCTGGCATAAGCAGAGTCTCATAAACACTTATGCATCACTGCAACATTTATGGATGTTTTTTTTATTCTTCTAGACAGAGATTTCTACTTTTCCCATCTGTTACAGAACTTATACCTTGTTAAATGGAGCCTGTACTGTCTGTTCTCCTGCAGGGAGCTGCAGG
Source organism: Brachyhypopomus gauderio (assembly GCF_052324685.1). Lineage (NCBI taxonomy): Eukaryota > Metazoa > Chordata > Actinopteri > Gymnotiformes > Hypopomidae > Brachyhypopomus > Brachyhypopomus gauderio. Next base: position 8,204,026 of record NC_135212.1, read on the forward strand.
GTTATAGCCCCCCCTCGTACAACACCCAGCGCCCCAGTGCGGCCCCTCTGAAGCTGGGCAGACTCTCAGCAAAACGCCACTCCAGGGAGCCATTTCCTCTAGCAGATGGGAAATAGAGCAAACAGCGTGTAGCACAGGTTTGGGCCAGGCTGGGTGGATATGAAGGCGTGGAAACAATGACATCACATTTGGAGCCTATATACAATTAGATAGGTGGAAGAAGTGTAAAATATTATCTTAGATACACTTACTGTTTCTCTTATGGTTTAGTGATATGAATTTCACACTTGACATAAGCACTGTAAACATATTTTTATGTGGTTTGAGATGGATCTCCCATGTATATCCTTGTATTAATTGTTTTGTCTTGTTTTGTCTAAATGCTTAGTCATACTCATAGTTCCAAAACCTAAATTATAAGTAATAATGATTTGTGTGATTTATGGAATTCAAATGACACATGATGACACAATACAAATAAACACCCTCCTTTAGTTCCTACCGAGAGTCACAAGTACTTATTTTGAACTTGTAGTAACAATGCAGGTCCACAAGGTGGCAGGCTCTCCTCATAATCTTTTCAGATCTGTTTACGTTGGTGGTCAGCTATGTTAAGGCTGTACCCCCTTAACATAGCTGCTCATCACATCTATTGTTGATTTTGTTGATCTTGAGTCAATAGCTGTTTTATCTGGCCGGTATAATACAAATGTAAACAGATATCCAAAGCAGTTGAGCTGTACTTTTCAGACATGAAATCTGTAAGCCCCAGTCTTCCTTCCACAGCAAACGTTGCATTGTCTACATGCTTCACAATACTAAGAATGCTTATTTGAATAATAAAAAAAAAACAACATACAATGTGTAGAGCCAGTAATTACACCCTCCACTTCAGCCTGGGCTCTGAGTCTGCATCGGGCCTTGTGGCATAACAAAGTTAGACGTCCAACTGCATGCTGTCAAAGGTCCAGAAATCTCAGCTGGATCCAATTTATGTTAATGAACAATTCTGATTCATTCGCCAGCGTGTGAATGCTGTGCTGATTAAAATGCTCTGCTGCTTCTCAGTTTCATTCGAAAGATGAAGGAGAGATTTCTGATGTTGCTTGGAATGGGAAAGATCAGTACACACAACTGCAAATGAGCATTCACTACAGGTCTCCTGTTAGATCACATGAGCTTTCACTACAAGTCTCCTGTTAGATTACATAAGCGTTCACTACAGGTCTCCTATTAGATCATATGAGCGTTCACTACAGATCTCCTATTAGATCATATGAGCGTTCACTAAAGATCTCCTATTGGATCATATGAGCGTTCACTAAAGATCTCCTATTGGATCATATGAGCGTTCACTACAGGCCTCCCATGAGATCATATGGTTTCAATTTTTAGTCCTGAACAGGCTACCAGCTAGCAAGACATCAGACATTTCATAGGCCCTTCAAACTAAGATAAAAGCTAGCTGATAGGATATTTGAGGCAAATTCAGCTTTAACATGAAATACATTCTAATGTGATACATGAGTTAAAAAAATACCAAGATTCAGATTCCTCTGAATGTGTATAAATGTAATGAACACAGTGAGGAAGATTTTTTTAGTGTTACACATCTGCAGTGTTCTCCACATGTCTGCAGGACTGGCCCCACTCACAGTCTCCACATGTCTGCAGGACTGGCCCCACTCAGCCTCCTCTAATCTTTCACTTGTCTGATTGTCTCCCAGGTCTCGTTAGCAGCCCAGTGGAGCCAGGACACAGTTCACTAATGTTCCACCACTTCGGCATAAACGCTGCATGTAGAAATGAGCTATAGGTGCTGTTTCAGTCATTTCAGGGGCCTGGTTAAGATCAATGAGCTGTGGGTGTTTCAGTCATTTCAGGGTCCTGGTTAAGATCAATGTTTTAGTGCTTTTTAAAAACAGTTTTGGACCCTGATATATAAGCCACCCACAGGTGAAGCCACCGTTTTCCTCATCTCTCCTCTCTCTCTCTCCGTGTTGACTCTTGCTCCTTCTGTCCCTCCATCTGTTTCTTTCCAACTCCTCCTCCAGTAGAAGGAGGGCTGTTATACTAAACCCCACCTCTGTGCACGTGTATGTCATTTTCAGTATCAACCGGATATATTTGATTCTACAGAGATCCCTTCTTAATATGGTGTCTTAATATGTGTTAATTAACTCTTCTTGTCTTTCTTGAACAGGCATTGCATTTTCAGTCTGTGGGTGCCTACACTAACCCTCTGTTCATCCATTCATAAAAAATAAAAGTATATTTCAGAGAAATAACACACATTAAAACATGTTGCTTTGTAAAAATTTGTTTAGAGCAAGAACAAAAAATAGTTTACGACTATTTAAGGCTATATATATAATTAATCTGTCTCATTCATTCAAATCAGTCACATATTCAAATTGAACCAGAATCAAAATATTTAAGCCTCAAATAAAGAAAAGAATTAATGGTTTGTTATCTGTGCATTTAAATAACTAAATTCTTTGGAGATATTAGCAACAACCTCAATTTGAAAAAATATCAACACAGACAACTTGGTGAAATAAATGGTACATTTAAATCCAACTACTCTAAGACACAAACAGCATCAGCAACGAGAATCAGTATATTTACACAGAAGATTAAACATCTAGTATGTGAGAAAACGTGTAGAAAAGGGGAGTAAAAGGAGAGTAAATGTGCGTGCTTGAGGAGGCAGGATTTATTTCAGTTCTCCTATGGAAAGCAAAGCAATTAAAATGGCGCCGACTTTAAACAGTAGAGCAGCGTGACTGTATGTTAATGAGCTCAGCTGGTTTATTCTAACCTGGTTGTAGAACAAAAGGTAATCGCGCTGGCTTAATAACTAAAGATTTAAGCGACGTGTCTGAGCCTGGAGAATACAAGATGTTCAGGATAGCACTTGTTAAGAAATGAAGAGGTCACGCGCAAAGAGAAGATAACTTTGTATGTAGCCTACAAATCTTGATGAAGATTATTTAAACAAAGTTGAACAAGCACAAATACATTCAGAATGTCTTAGATAGAAGACTTCAATAAGCCTACAGTTAAAATGGCTATGCCATTTTATAAACAATGGCCAGCAGATAGACTCTTGCATGTAAAGGATTTGGGGTGGTTTTGTTGTCCTCTCTGAATTCTTCTGTAATTAGGGTAGGCTACCGCCACGGGTTCCTCGTTGCTAAAATACAACGTAGTCCATGTGTACTGGGATCGTCCTTCTGGCTATACAATCCAGGAATGGGACTCCCATTGTTTAACGACAGGGAATCGATCGCCTTTGTTTTGATCCGCGTGGCTGCGTGAACAAGTTTGATAGAAGTGGTTCGGCGAGTCTGGTGGCACAATAACCTTGATCAGTCGGTTGTTTAGATTCCACCGTTACTTGGGCTCGTTAATGAAGAATTACGACTTTTTTAACAATGTTTTCTGTTAATTGTACAATTAAGGATTGCGTGCCCTTCGCGGACGTAATTTGGGGGGGGGGGGGGGGGGGGGCGGGACATGTCCCCCCCACTTTTTCAAAAGCCGGTTTTGGTCCCCACCAGTTTTTACGGTTAAAACCAAATATTTAAATAGCGACGAATCCATGTCCCCCCCACTTTTGAAATCAAAATTACGTCCATGGTGCCCTTAATAGAGAAAACCAAAGGGATGAGATGGCGGAGAGAGAGAGAGATGGCGGAGCCTCTTTTAAAAGGGTTTAACCTCAGTGAAGGGCAAACTAGATAAAGTGAGAGATTCTCTGGTATTTAATTTGATGTTCTGGATCAAGGTATTTAAATACCTGAATTCCAGCTTGTTCTATGTATTGCTGGTGGTGCTGCCACCTGCTGGTTTGGCATGGTACCTATGTGTTGTATGGCATATGTGTCGCTGTGTGTTATATTCATGATATGAGCCGTGCTGGTCTGATAATTCAGGACTATTCTGACTGCATTTATATTCATAGAGATGTGAGCCATACTGGTTTGATTATTCAGGCTTATTCTGACTGGTTTTACATTCATAGAGATGTGAGCAGTTTCTGAGAAGTTTGACACATGAAGATTGGTTAGGCTAAGATTACATTCAGAGTAAAAATGAAATTCCTGGCACGTTATATATGTTTACAAAAAGTGCCACCAGTGATTGGTTGATTTGTGATTATGCTGTTGAACCAGTTGTCACCCTGCGGGCTCTCAGTATGGGTTCAGATGAGTTTGATTTGCTCATTACTTTGCAGTGCTGGATCATATTTCCTGTTAAACTGTAGGAACAGTGCCTGGGTCACTGAAACTGTGTGTGAGCTGAGCAACTCTGGGGTTGTTTTATGACTCTCAACCCTTATTTTATGGGTAATTTGTCATTTTCAATAATACAAGTTGAAAGACCTTTGATATTTTGCAAAGAGCAGCATAACTATTTATGTCAGCAGCGCGGAGTTCAGCAGCACTGTGTTTAGAAGTCACAGTTTGAAGGTATTGAGTTTGCACAGAAATTACGGATGTTTGGCAGACAGGAATATTTATTTTGAAAGCTGTTCAAACGTAAACGAAATCTGAAGCTGAAAAGTCTCAAGTGTTGTATCTGAACTGTTTAGCTGTGAAAAATGCACTGAGAGATGGAAGGTAGCAGCTTTATGTTGTGCTAAATGAACAGGGGCATGTTTAATAAATTTCTAAGTGTGATGGCCAAAAAAAAAGACATGAAACACAGGTCAAGATCATCTGAGCATCCAATGAGAAATAAGAAACACCAACTATTTACAGAGAAGTATTTAAGATAGCAGGTGTAATATGTCTAGGTATGTTTGAAAGTTTGATAAGTATGATTTGATATTTTATACATCAAAACCCCCGGTGGTAACATTAAAATGAGATCAATTGCATACATTTTCTGCTGTCAGCATGACGTGGTCACATCTACTGGTTGGTTCTTCAGAATCTTCAGTGTTAAATATGCTTTGAAATGGATTGATTCTGCCATTTCACATTCATGTCAAAATCACAAATGCTTAGCTGAATTTAAACAGCATAAGTATATTCATTATTTATTCATCATTATTTATCCTTTATTATCCATTATTTATCTATACTTTATACAGCCACATCATATTTAAACAGATGATCTTGGTGCTTAAACAAGTGTAGAACACTAAAACATCACACCCTGATGTGAGCACTACACAATCACACCCTGATGTGAGCACTACACAATCACCCTTTTTGAGCACTAAACAATCACACCCTGATGTGAGCACTACACAATCACACCCTGATGTGAACACTACAGCATCACACCCTGATGTGAGCACTACAGAATCACACCCTGATGTGAGCACTACACAATCACACCCTGATGTGAGCACTACAGAATCACCCTGATGTGAGCACTACACAATCACACCCTGATGTGAGCACTACACAATCACACCCTGATGTGAACACTACAGCATCACACCCTGATGTGAGCACTACAGCATCACACCCTGATGTGAGCACTACAGAATCACACCCTGATGTGGACACTACACAATCACACCCTGATGTGAGCACTACACAATCACACCCTGATGTGAGCACTACACAATCACACCCTGATGTGAGCACTACAGAAACACCCTGATGTGAGCACTACACAATCACACCCTGATGTGAGCACTACACAATCGCACCCTGATGTGAGCACTACACAATCACCCTGATGTGAGCACTAAACAATCACACCCTGATGTGAGCACTACACAATCACACCCTGATGTGAACACTACAGCATCACACCCTGATGTGAGCACTACAGAATCACACCCTGATGTGAGCACTACACAATCACACCCTGATGTGAGCACTACAGAATCACCCTGATGTGAGCACTACACAATCACACCCTGATGTGAGCACTACACAATCACACCCTGATGTGAACACTACAGCATCACACCCTGATGTGAGCACTACAGCATCACACCCTGATGTGAGCACTACAGAATCACACCCTGATGTGAACACTACACAATCACACCCTGATGTGAGCACTACACAATCACACCCTGATGTGAGCACTACACAATCACACCCTGATGTGAGCACTACAGAAACACCCTGATGTGAGCACTACACAATCGCACCCTGATGTGAGCACTACACAATCACACCCTGATGTGAGCACTACACAATCACACCCTGATGTGAGCACTACACAATCGCACCCTGATGTGAGCACTACACAATCACCCTGATGTGAGCACTAAACAATCAATGTTTAATTAAGTTCAGAGATAATAACCAGAATTCACTGATCTGGTGACTGTGGAGGCTATTGTCGTGTTTAAGAAACCAGTCTGAGGTGATTGGCCTGTTATCCTGCTGGAAGTAGCCATCAGGAGATGGGTACACTGTGGTCATAAAGAGATGGACATGGTCAGTAACAATACTCAGGTAGGCTGTGGCGTTGACACAATGCTCAATTGGTACTAAGGGGCCTAAAGTGTGCCAGGAAAATATCCCCCACACCATTGCATCACCACCACTATCCTGAACCGTTGATACAGGGCAGGATGGATCCATGCTTTCATGTTGTTGATGCCAAATTCTGATCCTACCATCCAAATATCGCAGCAGAAATTGAGACTCATCAGTCTAGGCAGCATTTTTCCAATCTTCTATTGTCCAATTTTGGTGAGCCTGTGCGCATTGGAGTGAATTGTAGCAGTTTCCTGTTCTTAGCTGACAGGAGTGGCACCCAGTGTGGTCTTCTGCTGCTGTAGCCCATCCACCTCAAGGTTCCACGTGTTGTGTGTTCAGAGATGCTCTTCTGCATGCCTCGGTTGTAACGACTGGTTATTTGAGTTACTGTTGCCGTTCTATGAGCTCGAACCAGTCTGGCCATTCTCCTTTGACCTCTGGCATTAACAAGGCATTTGCACCCACAGAACTGCCACTCATTGGATAATTTCTCTTTTTCAGACCATTCTCTGTAAACCTTAGAGATGGTTGTGCGTGAAAATCCCAGTAGATCAGCAGTTTCTGAAATGCTCAGGCCAGCCCATCTGGCACCAACAACTATGACACGTTCAAAGTCACTTAAATCACCTTTCTTCACCATTCGCATGTTTTATGAGGCTCTGGGAGGGTTTGATTGGTTGCTGTTTGGTACTGCCTGTTTGGTGCTGCCTTTTGGTGCTTTTGTGGATGTAAAGTTTGGAATGGAAAGTTACATCAAACAGAAAGAAGAGAGAAGGTGCGTCCTCATAAAGCCCCTCCCTTCCTCTAGGGAAGCCCCTCCCTTCCCCTGGGGAAGCCCATCCCTTCCTCTGGGGACAGATGAGTGTGTGGATTCTATGGAACACACTCAGACACAGTTAGGATTCAGGAAGACACTAAACTTTATATGACTGGAGAGATCTGGCTACATTTAATAGCTGCAGGATTTACCACATTTGGCACTGCAAAGAAGAGCATAGAGGAACTAGAATGATGACAACAGGTATTGCCTGAATGCAAAAAAAAAAAAAATACAGGCAATAAAATAACTCAGAGAAAATGTGAGTGGGATGAAGAAGAGGGAAGCAGTGGGCAGCGTTCCTAACACATGTGAGCATAAGCATACCAGGATATCAGGTTAGGGCTAGGGTTAGGTTAGAGTAGTGTAGTGCCCTAGTAGTGTGAGAACATGCAAGCAGAAGGGCAGATGACACCAATAACTACATCACTTTTTCTTAGATGTGTTGATGAGTTGGAAACATGCCATGTAGATCTCACCTAGCAGAGCTAGATGACCGCCCTCACTGGCAGTTTGGCTCTGTTTAGCTTGGTACTGTTTAGCTTGGTACTGTTTAGCTTGGCTATGGTGATCTTGGTACTGTTTAACTAGGTACTGTTTAGCTTGCCACTGTATAGCTAGGTACTATTTAGCTTGGCTCTGTTTAGCTTGGTACCATTTAGCTTGGTTATTGTATTTGAGCTCATGAGGTATCCTTTTTTCACTTTTACTTATACAATCCTTTTAACACACAATGTTACACAGAACCTTTACAGAAAAACTCTCATCTGTTCTGTTCACTGAATGGACTGCACCAGCTGAGAGTAGGCTATTTAAATATTTTTCTTTTTTTTTATGAGCAGTGTGACAAGATTTTCCATGGAGCTGTTCAAGTATGTTGAGGATTCTGTGTGGTATCAACAGCAGAGTATAAAGTAAAAAAAAAATAGCTAAATAAAACCCAAGCCACCAACCTGCTGGCCAGACGATAGCCCGTCCCCACGTAACGAGCCTAACACATGTATGGTCTAGACCTCTGGCTTTCCTGTGGGCACTGTCTGCATATCCATATACTGCATATACTGTAATTGGAACAGTGTTCTGAATGTTTTTTTCAAGCAATCCACACGAGCCTGTGGTCATGATGTCACCTCACCTCTGAACCAATCAACACGAGCCTGTGGTCATGATGTCACCTCACCTCTGACCCAATCAACATGAGCCTGTGGTAATAATGTTGAACTTCTGTATTTTGTTTAAGTTCTGTCAAGATGTCTGAGCACTGCACATTTGACCAATTTCCTCTGGAACTCAGAAAAGATCCTTTGATCCTTTTTCATCTTACCAAAGAGATACATTCTGCGTCTTCTACATATTTTCTCTCTGCCTACCTTTCGTGGTTTCTTTCACTAAAGCACATAAGTAAAATATAATTGCCTTACTGATTATATTTAACTAAATTAAGATTGAGGTACAATTTACATGCAGATGGTGCTCACTTCAGGCCATACCGTGGTATTTCCCATTTGTTCACGTTTCAATCATATTTTCTTTAAATTAGTTTTTGTGAAACGAAGAATACTGTCAAAAGAGATAATAGTCTGACACATTGAGCACAGAATAATGAATCAACTGTGGAAGGTTAACATATGCTCACCACATGGGCAATAAATCCCAGAATACCCGGTTAAGGAGGCACGTCTTACACCCTTCCCGCAATCCTCTCTTTCTCTTGTTGCCTCCCTCTTTCTTTCACTTTCTGAAACTAGGAATGTAGGTGAAAGGCTATATCCTCAAAATATTTATGTTAAATACAGAGAACATCTAAACAAACCAAATATAATGGTTTTGTTTACCTTTCAAACATTAATGAAGTTCAGTAGAAATGTAGGAGCACCAAGACTCAGCAGGGCTGCATTCTGGCAGCAACTAAATGATAGAATAATTTATTCATTTGAATATTTTTTTTTTATTTAGAAGTCACTGCTAACCAATCGGACTGCCAGGAGATATACTGGTGTGTACAGAAAAGATGTTCAGATTGTATTGATCAGTGACAGCATTGTCATATGTAATAAAGATGCAAGAATATTACTTTAGAAGAAAATGTATGTATATTGTTTGTTATGTTTACTTATTGATAGTGCCGTGCATTCCTCCACAGCAACATCTGGTGGGGCCGGGCAACACTGCCCCTCATGTAGAGACTCCCTTGCTATAGATGGATACTGAAATATTATTGATCGCTTTGGTGAACACATACTTACTTACTTAAAAGGATGTAATAAATATTATATAATTCAACACACATAGATCATGAGACTAAGTAAAAGTCTACTTACTTCAATAACTTTTCTTTATATGTTTGTTAGTTTATACATTTTTGATTCCCCATGGCATCCCAGCATATGACCTGTGGAGTGCAAAGGAAAATGGAAAAAAAATTATAATCCAGTACAAACTATAATCTAATAATCTCCAAACTCTAATCCAATCCATTGCTTACTCTAATTCAGAGAACTGGAGTGTTCTGCTTAGAGATTATAAATGATGTCACTCAGAAACTCTGTGCTGCTTTAGGTAGAATGTTTTGTGATAAGTGTGAGGTACAAACTGCTGAATGGTTTACAGTACTCCAGAGATCCTTAACACTTTGTACCCTCAACACTCACAATGAGAAATCCTATAACATCTGTACCCTTAACACTCACAGAGATCCATCTCTACTCTTAACACCTACAAGAGATACCATAACATCTGTACTCAACACTCAAAACAAGAGATCCTATAACATCTGTACCCTCTGTAACACTCACAACCACAAAATACTAGAAGTGACAACTAGGCTAGAAGATCATTGCTGTGCTCCAGAAACACAAAGACCTATTCATAGTAAGTGCATTACTGATTTTAAATGGTCTATGTGCCATAGGTCTAAATGCCTGAGGGAGTATACAATGTAAAGCCAACAAGGTATCCTTACAGTTCCCTTCAGTTTGTAATCCATCACCACTCAAATAAATGTTTGAATCATGACTCTTCTGTATAAGCCCAGACCTAATTACACTGCTCAACAGGCTGAAGCTGTTTGGCTAAGAGAAACCAGTGCGCTGTAATGTATTGCTGAAAATGCATATGTGGTGTGCGTTCTGTGTGTGCCAAATGTGCACCCGTGCTGAGAGGCGGGAAGTGTGGAAAAGAGGCGGGGTTCCGCGAACTGAATAAAAAGAAAGTAAGCGCACGTTGAAAAACCAGCTCCTGTCTCGTTCCTATTATATTGTACACAATATATAAGTACATTACATGGTGTCAGAAGTCTGTTAAGAACGATAACTACGCAGCCATGACCACGCAGTTTGAGCATCCGAAGATTGACTGGGATGCCGCGGATTTGTATCAGGAATTTCAGCGGTTTAGCTGAATCGCCAGACATCGCTTCAAGCAGAGGAAGCAGGGCGCAACGGAAAGCTTCGACCATTTTGTGAAGGACCTGAAGCTGCTTTTAATGGACTGTGAGTATGCAGACGCAGACGACATGCTGATAGATGCAATAATAGCTGGAGTCAGAGAGAAACGCGTCCAGGAGAGGCTGTTAGACAAAGGCGAAGATTTGACCCTGGCTAAAGCAGTCGAAATTCCCCAGCAATTCGAAATGTCTCAAATTCAAATGCGAATTGTTAGAGAGGAAGATGCACAGGTGGCGCATGTTTCAAGCAGACCTAGCTATAATAGCCAAATAAAAAAGGCGTACAGTCACAAGCGGCATAAACCCGTCCACCCAACGCAAACCGCACAAAATAAAGCGAATAACTGTTCAAGATGTGGTAAAGATCCCAAACATAAGTGGAATGGAGGAAAATGCCCAGCAAAAGGCTCGTTGTGCTCATGCTGTCAGAAACCAAATCACTGGGCATCAGTCTGCCGAAGCAAATCTGTAAGTGCAGTTAACGTAGAGGCAACCTCCTCACAGAATGACGAGGACATTCTGGACATAAACCTGACAACAGAGGATGTTCCCATAGCGGTGCATATAGATGATAAGTGGGTGGTAGATATTTATGTCCTGTCTCAAAAAGTGCAGTTTAGGATAGATACCGGTGCAAAATGTAACACTTTGACTCTAAACTGTTACCAGTTGCTAAAACACATGGGGGAACTAAAGAGTTCCAAAAGAGTGCTGAGAACTTACTCAAACCACAGAATAAAACCAGTGGCTGCTGTTGACCTTCCACTAACCTATAAAGACTCTAAAGGCACTGCAGAGTTTGAAATAGTGGACATTGCACAAGAGAATGTGCTCAGTGGTGAAACAGCTGAGGCATTTGGCTTAATTGCTAGGCTGGACTCTCTAAAAGTCAGCAGTGTGGCAGATGATGTAAGTACGGTGAACAACGGCTCCACGAACCTGAGCCCACCGCCCGGGTTAGAAAACTTTCCTGAACTTACACGCACTACCGGAACACTGCCAGGCAAATACACAATTAAGATCAACCCTGAAGCAAAACCAGTGGTACATCCTGTGCGCCGACAACCAGTAGCTCTCAGAGCGAAGATCGTGAATAAGCTCAATGAGATGGTGAGTGACGGCTACATCACCAAAGTCAACCGACCAACTGAGTGGGTGAGTTCTATGGTTGTGGTCACAAACAAAGACAAACTCAGAATATGCATAGATCCAAGCGACCTGAACTGTGCTATAAAACGGGAACACTATCCAATGCGCACGATCGAAGAGGTTGTATCCACTATGCCCAATGCAAAGGTGTTCTCTGTCCTAGATGCAAAGTCAGGTTTCCTACAGATTGAGTTAGATGAAGCATCATCTTTTCTGACAACGTTTAACACCCCTATTGGGAGGTTCAGGTGGCTGAGGTTACCCTTTGGCATAAAATGTGCACCGGAAATATTCCAGCGCATCATGGACCAGATGTTGGAGGGCATCAGTGGTGCAACCGGCATAATGGATGACATTCTCATTGCAGCACCCACAGTAGAAGAACACGACAAAATACTAAGGAAAGTTGTGGAAAGAGCCACAAGTTACAATCTCAGGCTTAACTTCAGTAAATGCCTCATCAGACAGCCAGCAGTACCATATGTGGGACATTTAATAACTGCTGAGCGATTAAAACCAGATCCTGCTAAAACAGAAGCTGTGCGATGCATGCCACCACCAAGCGACAAAGAAGGTGTCCGTCGTTTCTTGGGGTTTGTGACATATTTGTCAAAGTTCATTCCAAAACTTAGTGAGATTGATGCCCCCTTAAGACAACTCACCAAAAGTGATGTGGAGTTCGCGTGGGATCCGGCGCAGCAGCAGGCGTTCGACAAACTTAAGCACGTATGCACTCATCACCTCGTGCTGAAGTTTTATGACGTGTCAAAACCTGTGGAGATATACTGTGACGCAAGCAGCACAGGACTGGGAGCAGTTCTGTTACAGGATGATCGGCCAGTTGCCTTCTCATCTAGGTCAATGACTGATGCCGAGACGCGCTACGCGCAGATTGAGAAGGAGATGCTCTCCATTGTTCATGCCTGCGCCAAGTTCCACCACTACATATTCGGGAAACATGTCACAATATACAATGACCACAAGCCACTGGAGGACATCTATAAGAAACCACTACTCTCAACTCCGATGCGCATACAGAGGATGCGCTTGCGACTGCAGTGGTATGACATCACTGTTAAATACAGACGAGGGAAAGACATGGAGCTCCCCGACACGTTGTCCAGAGCTCAGCTGTCAGACAAGACCCCAGAGGCAGGCAGCCTAGAGTGCGTCTCAATGCTCAACTTCCTGTCTGTAAGTAACGATAAATACACTGAATTGCAAAAATGTACCAAAGACGAATTAAGTCTTCTGCAGCAAGTTGTCCAGCAGGGTTGGCCAGACAACAGGAGGGAACTACCTATTCCTATTCAGCCATACTGGGACTCAAGAAGTCAGCTGGCTGTAACTGACGGTGTAGTATACAAGGGCATGCGCATCGTAATTCCCCCCACCATGCGTAGACGCATGCTGGAGCTAATACACCAGTCTCACCTGGGCATGGTGAAGAGCAAACAACGAGCACGGGAGGTGCTCTATTGGCCAGGTATGAGTTCTGAAATTGAAGACATAATCAGAAACTGCTGCAAGTGTGCTGAAATTCAAAACAGACTTCCCAAACAGCCACTAATGCCAACCGAGACACCTGAGCTACCGTTTGAAGTAGTGGCCTCTGATCTGTTTGAATTTGAGGACAAACACTACATCATACTAGTTGACTATTACTCTAAATATATTGAAGTTGACCTGCTAAGAGACCAGCGCAGCCGTACTACTATTGAAGCCTTGAAATCTCAGTTCAGTAGGCATGGCATCCCTGCAATTCTGCGGACAGATAATGGACCGCAGTATGCCTCTGAGGAGTTCAAGGAGTTCTGTCAAAACTACAGCATTGTACACAAAACATCTTCACCTCACACGCCACACTCCAATGGTGAAGCAGAGCGAGCAGTACAAACAGTTAAGAGACTGTGGAGCAAAGCAACCGACAGACATCTGGCTTTACTAGACTATAGGACAACACCCCTTGAGTCAGTTGGCCTTTCGCCTGCACAGCTGCTTATGGGCAGGAGACCTCGCAACAAACTGCCAACTGCTCGTGCACTACTTAGACCAATGACCTATGACACCCTTAAGGTAAAGTACCTACTAGACAAGACCAAAGACACACAGAAGTTCTATTACGACAAAAGAGCAAGTTGTGCACGTCCAGATCTTCAACCTGGTGATGAGGTCAGGATGGCACCATACCCTGGCAACCAGAGGTGGACCCCTGGAGTCGTCACTCAGCAACACACTTCCCCACGATCATACATTGTGGACAGCAAAGGCAAGTTGTATCGGCGTAATTTGCAACATCTCCGCAGCTCCACTCCAACTGCCAATCAGTCCCAGCATAATCTGCATGATGAAGCCTGGTGTGAACCAGCAACAGAGGAGCCACAGTCAACAGCATCCCCACCAGAGCCTTGTCCGTCACCCATAGAGGTACCACGGCGTACGCAGGCCCAAACAGGTGGGCTCCTTCGCACTAGATTGGGCAGAACAGTAAGACCACCCGAGAGGCTCAACTTGTGAACTTGTCTTAGTCAGGGACAGGCGTGGTAAGACGTCTGTTGGAAGTGATGTGCTAGCAACCTCTCCTTCTTAGTTTAGTTTGACCATTTGTTCATCTTGTGGGCTAGATATTTTCTGTGTATATTAAGCTTACAGATATCTGTGAAAGTATTGATTTAGTTATGTTTACACCGTTGTGAAGGTAATGAATAATTCCAGTTTGGAAGATTGTCGAAGATACTGTTTACATCTGCTATATCTAGTACTGAACCTGTGACTTATTACTGAGGAAGGGGGATGTAATGTATTGCTGAAAATGCATATGTGGTGTGCGTTCTGTGTGTGCCAAATGTGCACCCGTGCTGAGAGGCGGGAAGTGTGGAAAAGAGGCGGGGTTCCGCGAACTGAATAAAAAGAAAGTAAGCGCACGTTGAAAAACCAGCTCCTGTCTCGTTCCTATTATATTGTACACAATATATAAGTACATTACATGCGCTGTATGATTACACATTGCACCATTTGGTTTATGGTCCAGGGAGAGAGTGTGTATATGTCAACTGTAAAATGAGGAAATGCTGAAACGATGCCAAACTGTCCACATCCATCAGCAGGTATACAATAGAGGAGGGGGTGAACACACCCTGACTGCAACTTAAAAACAGTTACCAACTTTAAAGAGAGGAGGTGGGTGAACACACCCTGACTGCAACTTAGAAATAGTCACCAACTTTAAAGAGAGGAGGTGGGTGAACACACCCTGACTGCAACTTAGAAATGTTCACCAACTTTAAATAGAGGAGGGTAGTGAACACACCCTGACTGCAACTTATAAACATTCACCGACTTTAAACAATGAAGCAATGTTTAAGATGTGAATTTAGGGCACTACATTGTCATACAAAGAAGAAAAACAAAGTCATTTTACTGCCATTCCTGTGGAAACACTGTTTACACTCATCCCCAATAGTGTGTCTTTTCTCCTGCCCACAGGTTACATTATTGATATTCCCGCGCAGCTGTCTAGCTAGTATGTTCAATACAGGAACAAACAATATGGCATTAACAATTTATTTTTCAACTGAAAATTTCAAACTAGAAAACATTACAAGTTACATGGCTGGTGTAATATTAGCTAACTAACTAATTCATAGCGTCAGAGTATGGCTAAGTGAGACAGTCAGAGTATGGATGAGTGAGACAGTCAGTGTATGGCTGAGTGAGACAGTCAGTGTATGGCTGAGTGAGACAGTCAGAGTATGGCTGAGTGGGACAGTCAGCGTATGGATGAGTGAAACAGTCAGTGTATGGATGAGTGAGACAGTCAGCGTATGGATGAGTGAGACAGTCAGCGTATGGCTGAGTAAGACTGTCAGACTCTGGCTGGGTGAGACAGTCAGCATATGGATGAGTGACACAGCGTATGGATGAGTGAGACAATCAGCGTATGGCTGAGTGAGACAGTCAGCGTATGGCTGAGTGAGACAGTCAGCGTTTGGCTGAGTGAGACAGTCAGCGTATGGATGAGTGAGCATGTCAGACTGTTGCTGGGTGAGACAGTCAGACTGTGGCTGGGTGAGACAGTCAGCGTATGGATGAGTGAGACAGTCAGCGTATGGCTGAGTGAGACAGTCAGAGTATGGCTGAGTGAGACAGTCAGCGTATGGATGAGTGAGACAGTCAGACTGTGGCTGGGTGAGACAGTCAGCTTATGGATGAGTGAAACAGTCAGTGTATGAATGAGTGAGACAGTCAGCGTATGGATGAGTGAGACAGTCAGCATATGGCTGAGTGAGAGTCAGCGTATGGCTGAGTGAGACAGTCAGCGTATGGCTGAGTAAGACTGTCAGACTCTGGCTGGGTGAGACAGTCAGCATATGGATGAGTGACACAGTCAGCGTATGGATGAGTGAGACAATCAGCGTATGGCTGAGTGAGACAGTCAGCGTATGGCTGAGTGAGACAGTCAGCGTATGGATGAGTGAGCATGTCAGACTGTTGCTGGGTGAGACAGTCAGACTGTGGCTGGGTGAGACAGTCAGCGTATGGATGAGTGAGACAGTCAGCGTATGGCTGAGTGAGACAGTCAGAGTATGGCTGAGTGAGACAGTCAGCGTATGGATGAGTGAGACAGTCAGACTGTGGCTGGGTGAGACAGTCAGCTTATGGATGAGTGAAACAGTCAGTGTATGAATGAGTGAGACAGTCAGCGTATGGATGAGTGAGACAGTCAGCATATGGCTGAGTGAGAGTCAGCGTATGGCTGAGTGAGACAGTCAGCGTATGGCTGAGTAAGACTGTCAGACTCTGGCTGGGTGAGACAGTCAGCATATGGATGAGTGACACAGTCAGCGTATGGATGAGTGAGACAATC
The DNA here is from genome assembly GCF_052324685.1 of Brachyhypopomus gauderio. NCBI lineage: Eukaryota > Metazoa > Chordata > Actinopteri > Gymnotiformes > Hypopomidae > Brachyhypopomus > Brachyhypopomus gauderio. Next base: position 8,220,765 of record NC_135212.1, read on the forward strand.
AGTGTATGGCTGAGTGAGACAGTCAGCGTATGGCTGAGTGAGACAGTCAGCGTTTGGCTGAGTGAGACAGCGTATGGATGAGTGAGACTGTCAGACTGTGGCTGGGTGAGACAGTCAGACTGTGGCTGGGTGAGACAGTCAGCGTATGGATGAGTGAGACAGTCAGCGTATGGCTGAGTGAGACAGTCAGAGTATGGCTGAGTGAGACAGTCAGCGTATGGATGAGTGAGACAGTCAGACTGTGGCTGGGTGAGACAGTCAGCGTATGGATGAGTGAGACAGTCAGCGTATAGATGAGTGAAACAGTCAGACTGTGGCTGGGTGAGACAGTCAGCGTATGGATGAGTGAGACAGTCAGAGTATAGATGAGTGAGACAGTCAGACTGTGGATGGTTGAGACAGTCAGCGTATGGATGAGTGAGACAGTCAGCGTATAGATGAGTGAAACAGTCAGACTGTGGCTGGGTGAGACAGTCAGCGTATGGATGAGTGAGACAGTCAGCGTATAGATTCGTGAAACAGTCAGACTGTGGCTGAGTGAGACAGTCAAGAGTATGACTGAGTGGGACAGTCAGCGTATGAATGAGTGAGACAGTCAGCGTATGGATGAGTGAGACAGTCAGAGTATGGATGAGTGAGACAGTCACTGTATGGCTGAGTGATACAGTCAGAGTATGGATGAGTGAGACAGTCAGAATATGGATGAATGAGACAGTCAGAGTATGGCTGAGTCAGCATATCGATGAGTGAGACAGTCAGCGTATGGCTGAGTGAGACTGTCAGACTGTGGCTGGGTGAGACAGTCAGCATATGGATGAGTGAGACAGTCAGCATATGGATGAGTGAGACAGTCAGCGTATGGCTGAGTGATACAGTCAGAGTATGGATGAGTGAGACAGTCAGAGTATGGATGAGTGAGACAGTCAGAATATGGATGAAAGAGATAGTCAGAGTATGGCTGAGTCAGCGTATGGATGAGTGAGACAGTCAGCGTATGGCTGGATGATACAGTCAGAGTATGGCTGAGTGATAAAGTCAGAGTATGGATGAGTGAGACAGTCAGAGTATGGCTGAGTGATACAGTCAGAGTATGGCAGAGTGATACAGTCAGAGTATGGCTGAGTGAGACAGTTAGAGTATGGATGAATGAGACAGTCAGAGTATGGCTGAGTGAGACAGTTAGAGTATGGATGAATGAGACAGTCAGAGAATGGATGAGTGAGACAGTCAGTGTATGGCTGGGTGAGCCAGACGGCGTATGGATGAGTGAGCCTGTCGGCGTATGGATGAGTGAGCCAGACGGCGTATAGATGAGTAAGACAGTCAGCGTATGGCTGAGTGAGACCGTCAGAGTATGGATGAGTGAGACAGTCAGGGTTTGGCTGAGTGAGACAGTCAGAGTATGGATGAGTGAGACAGTCAGCGTATGGCTGAGTGAGACAGTCAGAGTATGGCTGAGTGAGCCAGTCGGCGTATGGATGAGTGAGCCAGTCAGCGTATGGATGAGTGAGCCAGTCGGCGTATGGATGAGTGAGCCAGTCAGAGTATGGATGAGTGAGACAGTCACTGTATGGCTGAGTGATACAGTCAGAGTATGGATGAGTGAGACAGTCAGAATATGGATGAAAGAGATAGTCAGAGTATGGCTGAGTCAGCGTATGGATGAGTGAGACAGTCAGCGTATGGCTGGGTGATACAGTCAGAGTATGGCTGAGTGATAAAGTCAGAGTATGGATGAGTGAGACAGTCAGAGTATGGCTGAGTCAGCATATGGATGAGTGAGAAGGTCAGCATATGGCTGAGTGATGCAGTCAGAGTATGGCAGAGTGATACAGTCAGAGTATGGCTGAGTGAGACAGTTAGAGTATGGATGAATGAGACAGTCAGAGTATGGCTGAGTGAGACAGTTATAGTATGGATGAATGAGACAGTCAGAGTATGGATGAATGAGACAGTCAGAGAATGGATGAGTGAGACAGTCAGAGTATGGCTGAGTGAGCCTATGGATGAGTGAGACAGTCAGAGTATGGATGAGTGAGACAAGGCTGAGAGGGACAGTCAGCGTATAGCTGAGTGGGACAGTCAGAGTATGGATGAGTGGGACAGTCAGCGTATTGCTGGATGATCACTAAACCTACTATGGCATGGTCATCTCACACTCTGAAACACATGTTGCACAGATGTGAGGTTTCAAAATGCTGAAGCCACAAACAGAAAGCCGTAGGCCTCTTTAACTTCTCTCCTATAATTACCATCATCTGTGTGCATCACCAACACAGTGGTGGCTACAGCAGTAGCAGACCCTTATGGTACCTCAGTAAGTTTATCTCTTTGCTGCCACATTACAACACTGCATTTCTATGAACTGCATTTAATGCCAGATAAATGTGTTCAGTGACCCTTGCCTTCAGATCATTTGAGTGATTGTGTATTTGTTAGAATTTGTTCATTGCATTTGTTCATTATTTTCACAGCACCTTTAATACACAAAGGACATTAAATTATTTTGTTTTGCTTGATAACAAAACAAGGTCAGACACATGCTGTAATTACACTTTGATCTGTGATCTACATGCACAAAGAAAACTTTTTTAATTACAGTATTAAGTATTAATAACAACTTAAAAGCATCACTGATACTGCAGGACATTGGCTTGTGACATATTATCTGTTAAAGTTTACCACCATCCTAACCCTAACACTAACCCTAACTCTAATTTTAGTGCATTCATATGACATTCAAGTCATATAATAAAAACCACAGAGCTCTTTGATGGTACAGCCCTGTGGAGATACCTTCATTATCATATTTTATGTAATGTAACTTAACTGGGTGTTTTTCCTCATTTCTTTTTTTCTTTTGCTTGACATGACTTTCATACTTGTTGAATGATGGTGATGAAAGACACACGCAGGCTCGGGGGACTGCAGGCTGAAACTTGACATCACAGCCAGCACTCTGGACATTTCGTTGACACTCCATTGAGTACGTGGCTGGTGTATTTCCTGACCGCACTAAGTCATAGCTGTAGTTGATCTGGGCAAAAACATGCCGACCCCATGGCCAGGTTGCTCTCTGCTGTGTAATACAAGCCTTCAGCACAAAGTTTTTCATGGTTTTTGAAAGCTGACCTATACGCTTAGAGCCCGTAGGATGACAGAGCGTTGTGGGATGACAAAGCCATGTAGGATGAAAGAGCCACGTGGGATGACAACATTGTGGAACGACAGAGCCACGTGGGATGACAGAATCACGTGGGACGACTATTGTGTATTCTCATTGCATAGATGGGTAAATGTGGAGGACACATTCCAGTTGGGGTGTAAATCACAATTGCCAACTTAACTGGCTCTGGTAAGAATTGTGTTAGGTCCTCTTTGGTCTGCCCAAAAGCAGGTTCACCAGAGAATGCAGTCAAAAGAATCATTTTCTTTTTTTGGTCAGATGTCTTTGAAGCATCTTTCACAATATCCTGTGCTGATCCCCACCCTAGCACTCTTGCTTTGCAGGAAATCTTTCTGACTGTTTATTGATACAGCACACAAGACATCAGGGGAAATAGGAGACTTCTGTTTACAGCAGAGGACATCCAACGCTTGTGTGTGACGGCATCTCTGTGTGTGGGCATGAGACATGTAAACACTAACCAATGAAAACATCTCTCTCTCTCTCTCTCTCTCTCTCTGTCTCTCTCTCGATCTCTCCGTCTCTGTTTGCCTTGTATGAATATGTGCACATCTTGAATTGCTGAATCTGACCAAGGTCATTTTATTTGTGCTTCCAGATGTTCTGAAGTGTAGGCTGACACCCCCCCAGTGGGCTGACATGCCCCGCCCCTTATGGGCTGACATGCCCCCCCCCTGTGGGCTGACATGTCCCGACCTGTACACCTGTCATAAATGGCAGGCAAATGAGGAGTCTATGAGAGCCTGTTAACTCCACCCACCCTGTCTGTGCTGGGCTCACACAGCCTACACTACCCACAGTGCACTGCCCTCAGCCTGCGACAGATGTAGCGTGTATACATGACGCACATGACACAGTGCCCAGGGAGCATAGCACAAAGCATGTGACGTGAAGGCTGAGCATTGGTCCATACTGAAAACAGCATATCAAAGTCTTCATGTAATGTTGTAATGTTGGGTCAGTATGTTGATCCCTGTTTCTTCTGTATGGCACCGTCACACAGAATATGATGTTGCCCTTGTCTTCCATCAACCCTGTATTCCTGCTTGATGACATTTGTTCATTGGGATGTTTTATCTCCCCCCCCCCCTCTCTCTCTCTCTCTCTCTCTCTCTGGCAAAAATGCCCTATAGGCCAGGACAGCACAAGTGGAGCAGCCTGTGCTGAATGATCACAGTAATGAGGGGCATAATGGAGAGCTGCTATTGGTGTGTGGAAAGCCCCCAAGCCCCATTTGTTCTCCCCCTCGCCTTACAGGCTGGAGCAGAGCGGGTGTTAATGCTATTCTGCCAGGCATTGGTGTGGGCCATTGGACAAATTGGGTCCTTGAAAGGGAGCTGTGTCTGGACAACATTTGTGACTAATTTTGTTGCTCACCTTCACAAAAGATCCATTAAGAGCAAAAGGCAGATAATTAGCTGCCAGAGGAGATTTCTCTATTCGAAGCAGAAGGTAGTGTCTCTGCCACCACTGCGTGACTCCAATGAGAAGTGGCCTTTTGGGTGAATTTTAGTAATCGTAAAGGAAGCGTATAGCTCTAAAAAAAAAGTAGTTAATTTATGATGTAAGACTTTGCAAAAAAGCAGTTAAAATGACAAACCAAAAGGTATTAAGTTCCATATAATTAAGTAGAATAATTAATTAGAATAAACTTTCTAAATTCCTTATGAAGCAGAGGGGCATTTTGTAGTAATCCTATTTAAACAGTTTCCCTGCTAATTGTGACTGGGCCTGTAAAGTTGCTGGATGATCCCGTAGGCTGAGCAGTCCCGTATACTGGGAGGTCCCGTACGCTGGGAGGTCCCGTAGGTAGGCGATGGCTGCTTGGATGTGCTTCCTGCTTCTCCACTCCCTTTCCAGGAAATCTAATGTCGTGTCGACGGCGTGCAGCATAGATGATCCTGGCGTTGTGTCCTTCGGTGGATTGTGATCGACTACGTTTCCAGTGTTCGATGGCCAGTCAGTAGTGTTGTTGAAGTATTAATGTCTTCCACGGTTTGTTTGGAGCATGTTGGATTTGGATAATGTTGTGTGTATTGCATTTTGTTGTGTGATTTGAGCTAAATTGTGTCACGTATTGCTCAGCCTTTCGCTTTTTTTTTTCATTAACTTCCCTCTGTGTTCTGTCTGTGGTCTGTCCTCATTGGTGGTTATTGTTCATATCGCTGCTAACTCAGTGTCCTCATATCCTGAGTTATCCTGTGTTTTTTGAGAATCCAGTTCAAGTTGTGTTTGCCAGTTGTGAGTATTTTATTCTTTAGTGTTTCTTTGTCATTTTCCCCATAGTGCTGCCTCTATCCTTAGTCCTGTCTTCCCCCATTTTCTTTGGTTATCTGGTACACTATGGAAAGTCAAATGTTGATGATGTAAATCTCTCTGCAGAATAAAACCATCTGCAGAATAAACGATTAGGTAATCAATGTGGGAAGGTATAATGTATGCAAGCCCTCGAGAAACTGACATGGGCCCACAGACAAGTTATTACAACTCACTGCATCTATTGATCAGTCGGTCGATCCATAAACAAGACAGAGTTAAATACAAAACAGGCAAGTCAATGCATGAGAAACTGAAACACAAGAACTTATAATGACAAACAACTGGACATGACAGTTAGGGATAGTTAACACTAGTAGATCCTTAATTTAGATGATGTCTAAGTATTCAGTGAGGAGCTTTGCTTCCTGGGTAATATTTACACGATAAGTCTACTCAAAGGAAGTTTATTAAAGTAGAGGTAGAGCTGAAGTGCACTAAAGTGCTGTCAAACTAAAACAGGCTTCCCCACATTCCATAGTGGAGTGGAAGTGGATTTGGGCTGGAATCCCAGTGGTCTCCATGCCTAGTAACATCTCAACACATATATGCCAGTCACACACAAAGTTTTAAATACGTAATTAAGGAATCCTAAAACAAAGTAGTTGAATTAGCTTTAGCTTTGCCATTCAGATTCACCTTTACAGAATGGCATACACATTCCAACAGATGAAAGTGAAAGTCCAGAATTTAATGTGGCAAAAGTAAGAGCAAATAATACAATTCACATTCACACTAATGCAATGTCAACGAAGCAAAGATTTTCAAAACAGCGACCTTTCATCACAATAACAAGGCACAAAACAGAGGAAGAGGTTGTTGAAGAGGAGGAGACATATATGAAGGCCCACAGGGGTGCAGTCGTCTGGATCTCCTATCACCACGAGAGACTTCGAGTTTCGTTTGCCTGGGCACAGTGGTGTGTCTGTCTCCTCGAAGAGCAGCAAAAGAATATATGAACAACATTAATAAGATGAAGGGTCTCTGTTGTTCTCCCAGCAGGACTGAGCAAACTCAAAGTTCAGGTAGTAAGTGTTTATGAATTCCATGTAAGGACATGGAAAACTCCCCAAGTGTCCTGAAGGAGTGCTACCCATAGGCCTGAGCTGATCCTGCCATTTGGCAGAGAAGATTAAGAATGGGAAATAAAGATCTGTTAGAGTGCACAGGAGTCCACACACTTCATTCTGTTCTGCAGTGTAGATAGGTGTCCTGGGAGATCAGCTCGATCTGGTTCATATAAACACAGCTTGTCTGATCCAAATGACACAGCAGCGCTGTAAAGCATAGCTGCAGCCCTGAGAACTAACAAACCTATTCAGCCAATGACAGAGAAGTTCACAGTAGACTAAAGAAAAACAGGTTTCATAACAGCAAAAATAAATCAGCACGAGATATGCATTTAATGAAACATTTACATGTAATTGAAAACAGTGTAAAGTGTCAGCATAGTACATTGTGTTACGATATTAGCTTAAAGGCCTTAGGGTAATAAAGACCAATGTTGAGCCAGAACGAATTACTGACATTGTGCAACACAGTGAAACATGTCAGTGTTCATACTGCCACAGTGCCATAGTCATGCTGCCCACATTATGAGCTGCTAGTTGGGGCCCTTTTAACAAATGTGACATCAGACTTTCAAAGAACACTGGAGACAAATACATGCTGGATCCCCTTTTTCGGGTATTTTGGTCATTCTTGGATCAGGTCTGGATTAACTACAGCCTAAAGGAAAAGTTCTTGGCTCCAGTACATACAGCATCACTGAGCCTCATGTGTAGCAACATCTGTAAAAATCTCTCAAGCAGTGAGTACCTCTCTGCAACCCAACCAAATATATTTCATTACTAGTGATAATAATAAATATAATTTTTACATTTCCCACACATTCATTCCTTAATTTAATGACCAATAAATCATTTTTACCACCAAAAGTAGCAAACAACATTCATGAAAGTGATTATTATTTTGACATTTTAATATAAAGTGGAGCTCACATGAGCTGAAGAATCATATTTTTTTGTAGTCCTTAAATGAACCAGTTTGTGTTCCATAGAGCAGGCCCACCACACAAAGACATGTTTAAAATACATTTAGTACAGTCTCTCTCAAACATCTGAGCCACTAGGTGTTAGTTCAATAACATTCAGGACGTGAAAAGAATAATTGAAAAGTGACTAATTGTTCCTTTAAGATGTTAGTAATATTGATAGTAATAGTAATAATAATATATAGCAATAGTGCGGTCACTATAATTACCACTGTCACGGTAGGCCGGTCCCAGGGCTCGGGAGACGCCCACTTCCAGACACCCTTCCACTGGCACACTCCCCCGTTTATAATCACCTGTTTACTGACACACACCTCTAGGTACCTCACTCTTTAAATACCCACAGGTCAAGCTATTTAGTGCTTCGTTTTCCTCGTGCTCGCCAGGTTCATGGTGTTTTAAAAGTTTTTAAATGTACCTGTTCTCTACATTTCACCGAGTGGTTTTGCGGCTAATGCATATATTTTGGATTAGCGCCTTAGCTTCTTTTGTTTTTTATGTGTGCTTATTTGTGTTGTCATGGATATTAAAGATTACACAGCCCCAATTGCGCCTCCTGTTGTTTCTGCCCCGTCACATATTGTTCAAATGTCCTTGTTGTGACGCTGAGGTCGCGGCGAAGCATGAGACACGGAATCCCTCTTGACTGACGTCACTTTTATTATATATATACGTAGAAGCGCGTATAGCGCAAGAAAAACATCCAAACATACCACGGAGACGTGTATACATTAGACAATGACGAGCACAAGACACTGCACGAACGCACATTAAATAGACAGACCACATCAACCCCACGTGATGACGAGACGAGCCACAGGTGAGACGGATAATTACAAGACACACCCGTACCCACGGAGATACACTGACGCAGACGAGTAGACGCAGACAACGTTAACACACGCCCCAAAGGAAGGGTTCGGGGACCGTAGCGTGACAGACGCCCCCACCAAGGGCACTACCCGTCCCGGGGTGCCAACAGGACCGAGTGCCCCAAACCCACGTCGATGGGCGGATCCGAAGCGCCCAGTCCTGCATCTGGGAGATGACCGCCCTCAGTGGAGAGTCCGCCACGCACAGTCTAGAACACCCTCCCTGGGAAGACGGGGGAAAACACGTTAGACACATTTAACGGGACGGACACAAACACACAAACAGGAACACTTACACACAGAGGAACAAACGGGAAAAAGGGGTTCGGTACACATACGGGCAGACTCACGAACACTGGCACGCACACACACGAAACAGGCGCCAGACTACGCGCCAGGAGTAGGGCGATAAGGGGAGAGAGATTGGGAACTGCCGGTGCTGCAGCGGATGGTCCTCCTCCGGTCCTCGCTGCGGACCCTCCGCTGGGTGCAGCGCGACCGGCGGACTTGCCGGGTGCAGCGCGGCTGGCAGACGCCCCGAGCGGACCGCCTGGGAGATTCCCTGCGGTCTCCATCTCCTCCTCCTCTTCTCCTTGGTCCCACTCCATGGACTGCTCCGGGCTGCCACCCCGGGAGCAGTCCATCTTCTCTCCTCTGGAGCGATCGGAGGATGGGACCGTCTCTGGTGTCCACCTCCCCTTTACAGTCCCAGCGGAACACTCAGAGGGAGGCGGACTGCCTTCCTCCTCCGACTCGAACTCCTCCACCTCCTCATCGTAGCCCATGGCCGGGGAGGAGCGTTCTGACGGAGGGTAATCGTCGTCTTCCTCCTCCTCTTCCTCACCGTAGCCCACGGCAGGTGCGGAGCACTCGAACGGAGGGTAATCGTCGTCTTCCTCCTCTTTTTCCTCACCGTAGCCCACGGCAGGTGCGGAGCACTCGAACGGAGGGTAATCGTCGTCTTCCTCCTCTTCTTCCTCACCGTAGCCCACGGCAGGTGCGGAGCACTCGGACGGTGGGTAGTCCTCCTCGTTCCACTCTCCCCCACCATAATCCACTGTGGGGGCGTAGCAAACGGACGGAGGGTAGTCCTCCTCCTCGCCGTAGTCCACGGTGGAGGCAGAACAAACCGAGGGAGCCTGATCTTCCTCTTCCTCCTCGCCCTCTGATTCCTCCCCCTCGAACTCACTTTCAGGGGTCTTCTCTGTGGAGCAGAGTTCAAGGGAGCCTACCTTCAGGGGCGAGAGGTCTCTGGTGGGAGAGGGGTGTTGCTCCTTCCACATCCGCACCGCGGTCTGGCGGAAATACTCCGCCATTTCCACAGTCCTGGCCTCCCGAGCCCGAAGCAGCATGATGCTGCATAAAGGGTCCCGCTCCATAAGGTCGGGAGTTACGGTGGCCGTGCGGTGTTGGGCAGGAGTATGACGTCGCTTGATGGGGCGCTGGCCCCTCTTTGGCCGGGTGGCGTAGCCTGGCATACTTGGGGTGTCTCAGACGGCTCGTCGTTCTGTGACGCTGAGGTCGCGGCGAAGGATGAGACACGGAATCCCTCTTGACTGACGTCACTTTTATTATATATATATATACACGTAGAAGCGCGTATAGCGCACGAAGAACATCCAAACATACCACGGAGACGTGTAGACATTAGACAACGACGAGCACAAGACACTGAGCGAACGCACATTAAATAGACAGACCACATCAACCCCACGTGATGACGAGACGAGCCACAGGTAAGACGGATAATTACAAGACACACCCATACCCACGGAGATACACTGACGCAGATGAGTAGACGCAGACAACGTTAACACACGCCCCAAAGGAAGGGTTCGGGGACCGTAGCGTGACACTTGTAAAACTGCAAAACACCACTGACATCTGTTATGGTCTCTTCTAATCTCATACAGCAAATCCCTACTGTCCCTACTGTCCTATATATGTATTGTCCTAAATATGTACTGTCCTAAATATGTATTGTACTAAATCTGTACTGTCCTAAATATGTATTGTCCTATATCTGTATTTGTCCTATATCTATACTGTCCTGTATCTGTACTGTCCTTTATCCCTACTGTCCTATATCTGTACTGTCCTAAATCTGTATTGTCCTATATCTGTACTGTCCTGTATCTGTACTGTCCTTTATCCCTACTGTCCTATAGTCCTATACTGTTCCTGCTGGATTTGCTTTTTTGATGCAATGCTGGTCTAAATCTGCAAATGCATTTGATAGGAAATTTATAGAAATATGACATATACCAATGTGGTCCTTGATTGTGTTTCAAACTGAACACTCATTAAAAGTCCCATACAGCATGGCTTTCTGCTAGGAAATATTATGAATCGGCACAATATGGTTAAAATTATTGCAGTAATGTACTGGTTTATCTGGTCTCTGAACATTCAGAAACATATAAAAGCAAAACAAAGGAGCTAAAGTTTTGTCAGGCATATGAATAAGGAGTCGTCACGGCAACACGTGGCATTACATGGACTTGACAGAGAGGAAAAACACTGTAGGAATTAAGACAAAATAAAAACCACATGTTTCACAAGGGTCTGTCGTACCACAAGGGTCTGTCATCCCACATGGCTCTGCTGTACCACATGGCTCTGTCGTCCCACACGTAGGCTCTGTTGTCCCACAAGGTTCTCTCGTCCCACAAGGCTCTGTCGTCCCACAATGTTCTGTCATCCCACGTGGCTCTTTCATCCTACATGGCTTTGTCGTCCCACAAGACTCTCTCATCCCACGTGGCTCTGTCATCCCACAATGCTCTGTCGTCCCACGTGGTTCTTTCATCCTACATGGCTTTGTTGTCCCATAAGACTCTCATCCCACAAGACTCTCGTCCCACAAGGCTCTGTCATCCCACAATGCTTTGTGCCAAGAATGGTAGGCACCCCTAGCCTTGGACCCAGAGACCAGTTGGGGTTAAGTGCACTTCTGTCACTTTAGGACAGGATACAAGAACCTTATCCACCCCCCCCACACACACACACACACACAACACACACACAAGATCTTGTTATACTGTATATGTCACGTTACGGCCCCTGACCCCTCCCTTTTGGGCGTGTGTTTATGTTGTCTACGTCCAGTCGTCTGCGTCTGTGGATCTCCGTGGGTGCGGTTACTTCTTGTGTTAATCCGTCTCACCTGTGGCTCGTCTCGTCATCACTTGGGGTTTATGTGGTTTGTCTATTTAATGTGCGTTCGCGCAGTGTCCCGTGCTCGTCTTTGTCTGAGTCTGCACGTTATATGTTGCTGAGTGTATTCGTTAACCGTGCGCTATCTGCGCAGTTTATGTACAATAAACATCCGTCAGAGCAAGCCGGAGTGGACTCATGCCTCGTTCTTCTAGCCGCACCGAACGTCACAGTATATCTTATAAATATATATATAAGATTTTGTTATATATCTTATATTATAACATATATCATATATAATATCTTGTAACAGATATATAATATCTTGTGACAACAAGACTCTTGCCAGCACCACCTTCATCCTCTCTCAAGCAGAGGGACATGTGTGGGACGTGTGTGGGACATGTGTGGGACGTGTGTGGGACATGTGTGGGACACATGTGGGACGGCCAGAGACATCACTCCCCAGATGAGAAGCAGCAGAGAGGAACTGACCATTGAACATTTATCTTTTTGGAACAAATAAACACCTACTGACAAACAGCTTTAAAGGTAATGGTTTAAAAGTAATGTTTTAAAGGTAATGATTTAAAGGTAATGCTTTAAAATTAATGTTGTGAAGGTACTGTTTTAAAGGTAATGCTTTGAAGGTACTGTTTTAAAGGTAATTTAGCTTTAAAGGTAAAGTTTTAATGGTAATGCTTTAAAGATAATGGTTTAAAGATAATGGTTTAAAGGTAATGTTTTAAAGGTAATGTTTTAAAGGTAATGTTTAAATAGAAATGGTTTAAAGGTAATGCTTTAAAGGTAATGTTTTAAAGGTAATGTTTAAATAGTAATGGTTTAAAGGTAATGCTTTAAAGGTAATGTTTTAAAGGTAATACTTGGAAGTTAATGCTTTGGGCATCTCTTTCACAGCATGAACATTATTCCTGCTGTCGCTGAAGCTTGTCTGAATTGCAATATTATTTCTAGACAGAAGTTTCAAGAATTGAAATAAAACTTTAGTGAGACACCACTTTACAGGTTTTGTGTGTAATGGCAGTTGTTACTCTCACAATGGGCTGCGCTGCTGGATCTGTGGCTGCTCTTCAGACGAGGGCAAACCTGGTTGTCAGACATGATGGCGACACCATGAACAAGCTGTTCAAAACAGCAACGGCTGCTGTGAAGTGCTGCTTAACCACCTCAGCACTGCCATCTGACAACAATCAATGGCCACCCCATTATTGCTGTCTCTGAAATTAGGTGATGAAAAAGTTTGACATCTGTTTAAATCATGTTTGCAAATGCCGTACGTCGCATTTGGCACCATTTTAGAGAGTGTCATCTGTGTGTTTACAGTGACGGAGCTCTGAGTGGCTTGGTGCAGGGTGTCATGGGATATGGCTTCTTAGCATCAGCTGTGGGGTGACCACAGCAAGAAATGAGACTTGCTAAGCACATTTCAACCATGTTTAAAATATGAGAGAACACTCAGTGAGAGGACACTGAGCAATGGTAAAATGCACTTTGTTGAGTCATACACTGTGCAGTATTTTAAATTTGCAGCCAAATAAATACATGAACAGCAGACTGAGTTTTCAATGCTGCTATTTTTGTTAGGTTTTCAGAGATTCAATTTATTTTCCAGAATAAATGGTTGAAAAGTGCGTCAGTCTTTGACATATGCGTTGGTCCTTGATTCCGCCAGAGATCTGTTATTAAATGAAAAAAATAAGTGAGAGAGAAAGATAACCATATGATGTGATTTCACTTTATTTGACAGTTGCTCTTTTGGCATAACTGCCAGCGGTTGTGAGTAAAGCTCAAATGAAGAATCCATTTCAATACAGCATGTTTGAAGACAAAAAACAGAACGAACAGGATATGGTCATTTTTACTGTATATGTGGTCAATATGATATGGTAATTTATACCACATATATGGTCAACAGGATATGGTGATTTATATGTGGGGTGATCAGGATAGGGTGATATAAATGGGGTGATAGGGATTTAGTAATGTATATGGGATCAAAAAAGATGTGGTGATATGGTGATAAGGAGATAGGTTGATATTGTAATGAGGTGATATGGTGATGGGGGATATGGTGGTAAGGAGACAGGGTGATAGGATGATATGGTAATGAGGTGATATGGTGATGGGGGACATGGTGATAAGGGGATGATAGGTTGATATTGTAATGAGGTGATATGGTGATGGGGGACATGGTGATAAGGGGATGATAGGATGATATGGTAATGAGGTGATATGGTGATGGGGGATATGGTGGTAAGGGGGTGATAGGATGATATGGTAATGAGGTGATATGGTGATGGGGGACATGGTGATAAGGGGATGATATGGTAATGAGGTGATATGGTGATGGGGGACATGGTGATAAGGGGGTGATAGGATGATATTGTAATGAGGTGATATGGTGATGG